>NC_069504.1:1031576493-1031608993 GCF_027579735.1 Bombina bombina | reverse complement strand
TCTAGCTCGATACTGGAGAACAGAACTGCCTAGCTACAGACTAATTGAAAGAAAAATAGACCATATATACCAAATGTGTAGCTCAGCAGCTGATTTACTTTCCACTAAGGATAAATTCTTAGACCAATGGGAGCCATGGATTATGTATATTGAGGCCAAACGTAAGGATACCACTCAGACAGGGAATTTATAGAGGGACAAAGAGATAGGAGGAGGGACAAAGAAGGGGAGACAAAAAAGTAGTAGTAGGGGGAGAGACGAAAATATAGGAACATCTGTGAAGAGAGGAGTGTCTGACCTAAGTGCCTTGTAGTTATTGCTTTTGTTTTTACTTTTTCTGTTTTTGGGTTTCTAACTTATTTCAACTTTTTTTTGTTTTAAGTGAGAAACTCTGTACAATAAAATACTTGTTTACTTGCACTTCTGCTGACGATATTGTAAAAATGATACAAAATACAATAAAATATTATCATAAAAAAATATTAGGCCTTGCACCCTGATTTAGTCCCCAAACTACTTATTAGTGCACCCAACTTTCACCTGCCAGTCCAGATGCAACCAGCTGCACCTAAAAATGTACCTTGGTGCAGCTGGATCCACTCTATGCCTCTCAGCTGTAAAATGCAAGTCTAACTTTTATTGGGTTGTAATATAATGTGTGTGTGAGTAATATACATGTATGCATATATTTGTATGTGTGTGTGTATAAAGATTTGTCTACATACAAATATATATATATATAAATGTAAATTGAAACCCAGTTTATAATGTAAGTCAATGGGAAGTGATGGGGTTAGGTTCCAGGCCCCTCTTAAAATTGTCATAAGTAACACCTAATACATTATTTTTAAAGCTTTGAAATGAAGACTTTAAATGCTAAACAGCCTTATAAACCTAATAATATAGATTGTATCATCATCAAACTAAGTTTAATGAACAAAAACATTTGCTAACAGCACCTAATAAAATAATCACACAACAGACTGCATCATCAAACTAAGTTTAATAAACAAAAACATTTTTTTACTTGCATTTTTCTGCAATCAGTTCTCTGCATTGTTAGCATGTTAGATAATATTGGGTCTGCCCTATTCTATGTATTTCAATCTGCAGTGATTAAGCAGTTAGGCACCCTCACCTCAAGCAGTTGGACAGGAAGATAATAGGGAAGTGGCTGCTAAAACTTGTTGCTCGATAGCTAATGTCTGCTCTGTGTACACAGATCAAATTCAGGCTGTTAAGTTGCAAAACTTTGCTGCAAAACAAGCGGACAGCTCCACCTACTGGCTATTTTAATTAGTGCACTTTGCTTTCCAAAGCTTTTCAATAGCAGTCACATGACTGAAAAAAAAGGTTGTTATTCTGAAACGGCGCAAATTGAAACGGCGTAAACCGAGGGCCAACTGGATATCACACATACAGTACATACACTGTCATGTCATAGCACCTCTGCATTTCTGTCAAATAATGCACTAACTTTGCCCAGTAAATTGTTGCAATTACAAATGTTTAGGCATTCTCAAGTTTATTTCTTTTGTTTGTTTTGGTATGACACAAAAAAGTTGAGAAAAAAAAAAAAAAAAGACAAATCTGACACATTCCATGCAAAACTAAAAAAATGGACTGGACAAAATTATTGGCACCCTCAATTTAATATTTGGTAGTACACCCCTTGGAAAAAAATAACTGAAATCAATTGCTTCCTGTAACCATCAATGGAGTTTCTTACATATTTCTACTGGAATTTTGGACCACTCTTCTTTTGCCAACTGCTGGCCAGTTCAGTACTCTCCAGAGCTTTGTCTTTAACCATTTCTGGGTGCTTTTTGATGTGAGCTTTGGGTCATTGTCCTGCTGTAAAGTCCCATGACCTCTGACAGAGACCCAATTTTCTGACACTGGGCCCTACATTGCACCTCAGAATTCTTTGGGAGTCTTGAGATTTCATAATGCTTTGCACACAGTCAGTGAACTTCCACCATGTTTAACTGTAGGCACTGTATTCTTTTCTTTAAAAGCCTCAATTCTTTTTCTGAAAACAGTAGAATGATGGGCTTTACCAAAAAGCTGTAATTTTGTTTCGTCTGTCCACAGCACATTCTCTCAAAAGGATTTTGGCTTCCTCTGGTATGTTTTGGCAAACTCCAATCTGGCTTTTTTATGTTTCTGTGTCAGCAGTGGGGTCCTCCTGGGTCACCTACCATAGCGTCCCTTTTCATTCAGATGGCGACATATAGTGCGAGCGGACACATTTGTACCCTGTGCCTGAAGGTCAACTTGAATTTGTCTGGAAGTTGATAGAGGTTCTTTATCCCCTATTCGAACAATCTTTGATCAATTTTTCTCTTTCGTTCACGTCCAGGGAGATTAGCTACAGTTCCATGGGCTGTAAACTCCTTGAAAATGTTGTGCACAGTGGACACAGGAACATTAAGATTTCTGGAGATGGACTTGTAACCTTGACATTGTCCATGCTTTTCCACAATATTTGTTCTTAAATCCTCAGACAATTTTCTGCTGCTCTTTCTCTTCTCCATGCTCAGGGTGGCACACAAAGACACACAACAGAAAGCTTCAATCAATTTTCACCATTTTAACTGGTTGCCGGTGTGTGCCAGCACCTGTTAATTGATACAGGTGAGTTTAATTACATATTACAGGAGCATCACAAACTTGGAATGAAATTATTTCTTACAATTTTGAGAAGGTGCCAATAATTTTGTCCAGTCCATTTTTTTGAGTTCTGCATGGAATGTGTCAGATTTGGCTTTTTTTCCTCATACCAATACATGTGTGTCATACCAATACAAACAAAAGAAATAAACATGAGAATGCCAAAATATTTGTAACTGCAACACTTTTCTGGGTGAAGTGGTGCATTATTTTACAGAATGTAGGGTTTCCAATATTTCTGGCATGAATGTATATATATACCCCCAGGGCTCCCAAATATGTCAAACCCTGTAAGCCAAAATACAGCCCTCACAAATGTACATGGCTGTTTATTAGATAGCATTGTACAAATTTCAGAGTACCCTATTGGAGCTTTACGACTAAACAGAAAGCATATCTCCTTTAATAAGAAGCTGCTACATTATTCCTAAAATTATCAAATGGATAATTAACATGGTTTCACTTTAAGATCTGAACTAGTGAAATCATTAAAGTGAATGTCAAGTTTGATGAATCAGTGACTGGTTTTTAAAAACCCTATTAAAAACAGGGGGAATGTCATTCATCAAACTTTACATTTCACTCATTTTTGTTAAAATACTTACCTTTTAATCTTGAAAGCCGCTCCAGCGCTTCCCCCGCCCGTCGCAAGCCTCTTCATATATCAAAAATGACGAATCCCAGCTTCCTCCAATCATGGCGTTGCCTCAGGCAATGATTCCCCTGGGGGGGGAGCTGTGATTGGAGGATGCCGTATTCGTCATTGCCGACGTAGGAAGTGACGAGCAGCAGGAGGGGGAATGGCTGGAGCGGCTTTCAAGATTAAAAGGTAAGTATTTTAACAAAATGAGTGAAATGTAAAGTTTGATGAATGAAAGTGCCCCGGTTTTTAATAGGGTTTTTAAAAAACGGGCACTGATTCATCAAACTTGAAATTCACTTTAATTAAAGTATGCAGCTGCACTGAGGGGCACCTAACTGGTAATAGAGGTAATGGAAGATTGTGCTCTTTTGCTTCTATTAATATATCCTGTGTGATGCAAATGTGGCTAACCACAGAGGTCAGTAATTAAATATCTACAGCTTCCTCTTAACCAGTAATATGCTTGTACACAGGCAGAAGTAGCTAAATAAGAAACCTCTGACATCACTTTGCACATTCAGGGTAACTATTGCCTAGGAAAAATGCAAATCTAGATTCACATTGAAAAAGAAGCAGGGACAGGGCACTGCTCAATTTAAAGGGGCAGTATACGCCAATTTTCATCTAACTGCATGTAATAGACACTACTATAAAGAATAATATGCACAGAAACTGATATAAAAATCCAGTATAAACCAGTTTTAAAAAAAAAACTTACTTAGAAGCTTCCAGTTTAGCTCTGTTTAAAAGGTTACTGGGACACCCACTGCAAGTGGGAAATAGCAAACACTCCCCTCTCCCTTCCGTTGCATATGAAAAGACCCTTTACACAAACAGAAGCAAGCTAGAGTAGGTATACGTCGGTATTCTCCTAAATCTTTGGGGGTTGGTTAGGAGTTTGAAAAAATAAGAAAACTACCCATTAACCCCCCCCCCAAAAATACAAAAACTTTATGGGCTATTTATGCAAAGAAAAAAATGAGTGTATAATGTCCCTTTAAGTACAAAGTCACGAAAGAGGAAATGTAACTAAAAAAATTGATACATATAAATGTGAGATTCACAATGGTATTTTCTCTATTCCCGAGATTCACTAAGACTGGAATAATAACTACAGCTCGCTGCAAACAAGACCAATTCTGTTATTTTACTGAGCCGATTTACTAAATAATGTGGAGACCATTCTAGGCTGATCTATAGGATAGTATTATTTATGTATTATTATTTTTAACCTCGCTATTACAGCAAGGTGTTACATTATGACAGAGGTATTGGAGCAAATTATGAAAATGAACATGGAATCTGCATGGACTGAATATTCTTCATGACATGAAACCCTATACCGCTCAGTATGAGTGCTTACGTGTCTGACTGTCACACTAGACAACTGCCTTTCAGTATAGCATGATCTATGGAATGAATATTATTCTAGAAGTCAGTTGGTGAATCTTTGCTTCTGGTTTGACTGGGTGTATTTCTATGATTGCTAACTTTGTGAGTGTAAACTGTGTAAGTGATTAATATTATAGAATATGCGATTGTCTATTCTGTACATTCAAATACTGTATCACTTTGCCGTGTACATTTAGTACTAGCACTGTTTAACAACAAATATTCTAATATAAGAATGAATAGAAAGCACAACTTAAAAAATAAACATTTAATTAGATATTTTAAGGGGTGCACGTCTACTGCGTTTTTAATAAGAGTTTTGCTCATAAGCTATTATTTAAAGTACACATCCACTCCTTACACTGCAAATCATGCCATACCCCTTGGTTGTTATTCATGCTTAAAAAGGCATATGAAACAGTGCTCCTTTAGTAAAAATGTTAAATCAAAGTAAACATAAAAAGAAACAGATTGCATTAAAATAGCAACCAGCTTGTTTTCTTGCAAAATGAGCATTTAAAAATTCTCAGTGTAGCCAGTGTCTTTGTTGAGATAAGGTAGTTTCCATTATAAAACTTAAGTTTTATTGTCACATAATTTTTGCAGCAAAACTTCTCTACTAAGCATCAGCAAAAAGCAGACTAGAGCTACATTGTAACAGATTACAGTTACAGACAGCCAAGTGTTCTAATGCAATATTAACTTTTACTATTGTGTTACTGCATGTCTCTAGGTATTTAGTATCTTTATATAAAAGGGTTTAAATGCATAGTCAAAGCCATCTAAGTTGCAATGCACTTTTGTTTGTGAACTGGACACAGCTGTGGATTGTTGGCTCCTGATTGGCTCACCCGACATATACAGCTCAGGAGCAGACTTTATGTGAGTTTTTATAAGGAACAGTGTACTGTAAAATAGTTTTTACCTTAATAATTCCACAATGACTTATTATACCAGTTTCAGAGTACATAGTTCCTTTAGTTATATTTTTGTAAATGAAATAGCTGTATCTGCTAATTGCAAACCACAACCCAATGGAATGGACTAAGCTTGCAGTGTGAGTAGACTTCAACTTATCTCTCTATATTTACACAAAATCCTCATTTTCTCTCTCTATAAACAGTGTGAACAATCCAGTAACTCTCTATTCAAGCACTGCATACACTGGGAGTGTTTTTTTTCCCTCTCTAAACCTTATTGTGTACATAGCATATAACCAGTACTTTTCAGTATATGTGTGGATGCAGTAGCCAAAAAACATAATTTATGTGTGCCTGATAAATTCAGGTCAATATTTAATGTTATTAATAAGGTAATGATTCTTTTTCACTTTTCAATAAAAAAGTAGAGCAAAAAAAAATCATAGCGCAAACATGAATGCTTATAACCTAATAAACTGGAGATAGTTCACCTCCCAATAATTTAATAATGATCTCTTTATGTATTTTTAATAGTATATAACCAAATCAGTTGTCTGGTAATATCAGCAAATTACTAATCGGACTAGCTATTAGTCTAAAAATTTGCAACCACCAGCAAGAAAGAGTCTTTATGTAGAAGACCACTAGTTAAACCAAGTCTTACTGACTAGTGATTTTAATCTATTTTATACAGATCAAATTCACCTGCCAGTAGGTAAAATGGATCATTGGGGACACGTTAAAGGAGAAAAACAAGAACAACAAAACATCACAGTACACTGTCCCTTTAATCCCTATAGAGGCAGTAGTGTAATGCAGTCCATCAGAGCATTTTACTGTTGTAATTGTATGTCCCTTTAATGCAGCAATCAGTAGAGCTAGAGGGATAAAACAGCTGATCTTCCTAGATGGCTGCTAATCCTCCGGTTTCCTGATATGGCATCAAACACACGTGATGGAATCAGTTCATCTCTTCAGTTACAAAGTATTTCCATAGCCCAAATCCAGCTAAGTAGTGTTTTGCAAGTGGAAAGTGACATCCACGTTGCAACAGTGCATTTAAAAAGGGACATTAAACTTAACATTTGTAATCCAAAAAAAAGTGTTTAGTTTTCAGTAGTTAAACCCCTAAACCATTTTTTCTTCTTCTATTTTTTTCCCCATTGCCCCAGAAAGACTTGGGTGCATCCTGAAATACTCTGAACTCTGACCCTGGAATGTTAAATGCTAACTGCAATGGAGGCTTTTCAAGAAGTATATCCTCGGACTGCAGAACATAGCACATTTTCCTAACAAACTAAAAGCTCTAAATACATTTGTAAGATGTATTATGTATGCAGTGCAGTCCTTAATTGTAGATAAATACTATGTGTATAGAATGACGTTGTAAAAACAACAGATAAGTGACTTATACATGAACCCATACAAGGCAAATACCTGTGCTATGTTAGCATAGATGTATTTAAAAAAGCATCACCCTATATGAATGGTTCTGAGTCTTACAAATACTATGTTACACCTCTCTATTTGTTAGTGACTCACTTATTCTCCTCTTTCTTACATTCACATCTCTTACTGTGTCTTTCCATTTACCTACTCTTTTTGCTCTCAAGATGCCAAGACTAGAAAGGTTATTGGTTACGACATCAGTGACCTCAGAGGCAACATTTAATAGGATGAACATTGCTTATTTGCTTTAGTTAAAGGGACAGTCTAGTCAGAATTAAACTTTCATGATTCAGACAGGGCATGCCATTTTAAACAACGTTCCAATATAATTTTAGCATCAAATTTACTTTATTCTCTTGGTATTCTTAGTTGAAAGCTAAACCTAAAGTAGGCTCATATGCTAATTTCTAAGCCCTTGAAGGCCGGCTCTTATCTGAAGGCATTTGAGTTTTTTACTGCTAGAGGGCGTTAGGTCATGTGAGTCATATACTGTAGATAACATTGTGCTCACGCCTGTGGAGTTAAAGAGTAAGCACATTTATTGCCTGACATGCCAGTCTGTGAAAAAACTGAGATAAGGAGGCAGTCTTCAGAAGCGTAGATACAAGGTAATCACAGAGGTAAAAAAGTATATTAATATAACCGTGTTGGTTATGCAAAAGTGGGGAATGGATAATAAAAGGTATATCTACCTTTTTTTTAAAAATAATAAAGATTCTAGAGTAGACTGTCCCTTTAATGTGTTTGGTGAAGTGTAGACGCAGATAAAACTAGTGCAGAATTTAGCAAAACAATAAAACACTGTTTAAAGTTTATCTAGTCCCTGAATATCAGTTATTTAATTCTTCCTTTTCTTCTTCTTCTAAGTCACTATCTTCACTTGAAGGTAAATTCTGCGTTTTTTCCTTCAGCTGATCTACGACATTTAGAATCTTTAATATACTGTTATCGAACTGCATGCTCTCAAGGGCTCGTTGTAGCTCCAGCACTTCAGAGATTACCTTCAGCAGGTTATCTTCAGTATTAAATACTTTAACAGTCATTTCATTCATCTTCTTGTCAAGGACAAGTATTTCGTTGGATACTTTGAGAAGTGAGCGAATGCCGCTTTCAACTGTCGGCAAACTTTTAATACAATCTTCCACTTTAGGTTCAAGGTCTATCAGTTTCTGCTTTATTTCTGTATAAACACTGGTCAGAACACTCTGTTCTTTTTCCATTTCTTCAATAGCATTTGTATCCCAGTCAAGCGTTTCTTCGATACGTGAAAGCTCCTCATCTTCCTGTCTCCTTACAGTGTTTGTATTTCTGGTTGTGCTGTCGTCCAAATCCTTAAGCTTCTCCGAGAGTAATTTGAGTGTTTGGTCAGCATTATTAATCTTTAATGTGAGCTGGCTGTGGAATGATTTCGCTTCAGATTTGACAGAGTCCGTATCCTGATTCATCTCATCGAGGCTTTTCTTCCACGCTTCAGTGATGTTTTGGAACTTTGCGTTAACCTTTTGCATCTTCTTAAACAATGTTTGCTCATTCTGCTGGATTCGGTCTATGTCATTATGGACACTGGATACTTGCTGCTTTAAGCCACTCATGACAGCGGAGGTGGTACTGGCTTCTGCTAGGATATCCTCAGTAGATGCAAGCTGCATTATTAACACAAAAATGTCCATTTGCTTAATACAATATAGTAGGCTGTACAAAAGATACTACAAAATTATACTAATTATTTCATATTTTAGTAGTATAAAAATGCTATAAATCTTGCTGTGAATATAAAAAAGTAAAAAACATAAAGCTGCAAACCATCAATGTGGAATTTCACTCACAGTGAGGGGTCCAGATAGTAAACCCTGTCCCCCAACTACATTATGCTACATTGCTGTGTGTGTTGAATTTTAGAAAAAAGAAACCAACTTTTTTTTTTTTAAAATAAACAAAAATCAAGAACATAAACACTTTTATATGTATAAGAATACACGAAATAGCACTCGAGGTTGGTAACTTGGCGATCAAGTGTAATGAGACAGCATATAATGAGTAAACTTGTGATACTAAATTAAAACGTAGCTTTTATTCAGTAACTTATAAAATTAGCAAACAATTAAAACCACACTGTATGAGTTTGTGTTGGTATCACTAATTCAAGGTTGTCAATCTCTGCAGGCGTCCTAAAGTTATAAGGGGTTAAGCGATACGTGTTAGGTTTATTATTATCCCTAAATGGTATATTATCGATATTATGTCGCAACTCTTGGGTAATATAGTGATCTTGCTGTTGGGATAAAAGTATAGTTGTTATCAAATGGTTTTACTCTTTACTTGTCATGATAGTACATAAAGGTTAATTTCCAAGTTTATAGTATACTCTATAGTCGGTACTAATGTTACTTTATAACCTTTATAGTTAGCATTCAGGATGATTGATGTTGTATAATATATGGAAGTGTAAACAATCGTAGAGTGGTTACTAACAGTCATTACATTTAGTATAATCTTCGGTAGATTTATACGATATATTCCACTATAAACTTGGAAATTAACCTTTATGTACTATCATGACAAGTACAGAGTAAAACCATTTGATAACAACTATACTTATATCCCAACAGCAGTCTAAGATCACTATATTACCCAAGAGTTGCGACTTAATATCGATAATATACCATTTAGGGATAATAATAAACCTAACAAGTATCGCTTAACCCCTTATAACTGTAGGATGCCTACAGGGATTTACAACCTTGAATTAGTGATACCAACACAAACTCATACAATCCCCATTTATAAATTTGACCTGACATAATTAATGTTTACATAATTTCGACTATAGGAGGTGACCTTAGTGTGGTTTTAATTATTTCCTAATTTTATAAGATACTGAATAAAAGTAACGTTTTAATTTAGTATCACAAGTTTACTCATTATATGCCGTCTCATTACACTTGATCTCCAAGTTACCAACCTCGAGTGCTATTTCGTGTATTCTTATAAATAATAAGCCTCTTCTTGTTCTTTCAATAAATATTCATTGTTTTAATACACTAGCACCATTACCCGATATTAATTTAAAATACAGAATCTCTGTGGTATAATGAAGGGTTTATACTGAGGTTCAATGTTAACCTCAAAGTAGTGCCATTGGTCCATCTTTTTGTTGAAACTTGTATATGTATGGTTACTGCATTTTAATTTATACCCACCCACTGGAATGGGAACATTTTAATTCATTTCCTGATTAGTAATATTGGGCCAGATTACGAGAGGAGTGCAAATATTTGCGCCCAAGAGATAAGATAATGGGTTTATTGCGGGGGTTTGCGCTGGTCGGCCTTATTGCTCATATTGAAAATAAACGCAATTGCTTTAGCTCAATTGCTATTTACGCTAGAATGATTACCACAACTTTAGTGCTCGGGTTAACGGTTTCACAAAACATCAAAAATACATTACAAACTATAGTTACACTCATAACAACAATATCTAACAAAAAATATTGCACACAAAAGTTATAAGGACTCAAGGATATGAGATCTCAGAAGAAAAAAAATGCAGACAAAGGGCTTTAACATTGAGATACATATACATGTATAAAGATGGATATGTATGTAAATATATTTATGCAATATTAATTTTTAACTATGTATTTACTGTAAATACTTCCCATTCCAGTGTTCTGTACATAGCAGAATATGTTCTAAGTATTTCTAAATTAAACAAATATATATATATATATATATATATATATATGTATTTATGAATAAATAAAGCATATTCTGTTATGTGCAGAACATTGGAATGTGAAATATTCATATTTTCATGTCGGGTTAGCGCACATGATAATTTGCAATTGGGTTTACGTGAGAGTGGGGTGTTAGGATTTTTTTCAACTTTTTTTTTCTCCATTGACTTCTATGGGGGAATACACGAACGTGCACACAATATTGTAGGTTTGTCTTTTTGCGCTTGTCGGGTTAGCATGCAAGCAAAAACAGTTTACTTTCAACTCCTAATACGAGCACAAAAAAACGTACTTCTAGCGTAATTAACGCTTGAGTGGTAGCGTTAATTAGTGCACCACTTGTAATCTGGCCCATTATGTATAACTGGGGATGTAGCTGTGTTCAGAATTAAGCAATCACATTCAAAATCAGGAGTCAGTACACACCTGTCATCATTTAAAGAACCACTTGATTAACCCCAAATAAAGTTCAGCTGTTCTAGTAGGTCTTTCCTGACATTTTGTTAGTTGCATCCTTCAGCAAAAGCCATAGTCTGCAGAGAGCTTCTAAAGCATCAGAGGGATTTCATTGTTAAAAAGGTATCAGTCAGGAGAACGGCACAAAAGAATTTCCAAGGCATTAGATATACCATGGAACACAGTGAAGACAGTCATCATCAAGTGAAGAAAATATGGTGCAACAGTGACATTACCAAGAACTGGATGGCCCTCCAAAATTGATGAAAAGACGAGAAGAAAACTGGTCTGGAAGGCTGCCAAGAGGCCTACAGCAACATTAAAGGAGCTGCAGGAATATCTGGCAAGTACATGCGACAACAATCGCCCGTATTCTTCATATGTCTGGGCTATGGGGTAGAGTGGCAAGACGGAAGCCTTTTCTTACAAAAAAACCATCCAAGCCCGGCTAAATTTTGCAAAAACACATCTGAAGTTTCCCAAAAGCATGTTGCAAAAGGTGTTCTGGCCTGATGAAACCAAAGTTCACCTTTTTGGCCATAATTCCAAAAGATATGTTTGGCGCAAAAACAACACTGCACATCACTAAAAGAACTCCATACCCACAGTGAAGCATGGTGGTGTCCGCATCATGCTTTGGGGCTGTTTTTCTTCAGCTGGAACTGGGGCCTTAGTCAAGGTAGAGGGAATAATGAACAGTTCCAAATACCATACAATATTGGCTCAAAACCTTCAGGCTTCTGCTAGAAAGCTGAACATGAAGAGGAACTTCATCTTTCAGCATGACAACTACCCAAAGCATACATCCAAATCAACAAAGGAATGGCTTCACCAGAAGAAGATTAAAGTTTTGGAATGGCCCAGCCAGAGCCCAGACCTGAATCCAATTCAAAATCTGTGGGGTGATCTGAAGAGGGCTGTGCACAGGAGATGCCCTTGTATTCTGACAGATTTAGAGTGTTTTTGCAAAGAAGAGTGGGCAAATCTTGCCAAGTCAAGATGTGCCATGCTGAAAAACTCATACCTAAAAAGACTGAGTGCTGTAATAAAATAAAAAGTTGCTTCAATAAAGTATTCGTTTAAGGGTGTTCACACTTATGCAACCATATTATTTTATTTTTTTATTTTTATTTCCCTTTACCTAAAAGATTTCAGTTTGTCTTTCAATTGAGTTGTACAGTTTATAGGTCACATTAAAAGGTGGAAAAAGTTCTGCAAAAAATTTATCTTTGTCTAATTTTTTCACATCACAGAAACCTGACATTTTAACAAGGGTGTGTAGATATATATACATATACACACATATTTTTTGTTGGTTTGGAATTAAACAGTACCTACTATGAATTTAATTTAAATTATTTATCCAAAATAGCTATCAGAAAGTGGCAAAACGCAAATTCAAATTGATCATGAATTAAAAGAGAATGTTGTATAAATAAAGTGTAATTAAGTGAAGTGTATTAGCCTTATTAAAAAAACAACAACAAAAAACACAACAGATTTTATATCAAACAAACTAATAAAATGAAAATTCACAATCCCTAATGGGTAAATTTGTGTTAGATATTCTCCTATCTGACTTTGAAAAACTTACTGTGACCCAAAAGGTAACATGAACTGTATCAAAGCAAAGGAAGGGGACTTCAAATGATTAGCACATATACCTCACCCTGCAAAGTAACAACTGGCACCTAATATGACGCTAAACCAGGGGAGCTCAATCATGGTGCTCCAGAGGTTTTGGAACTATGTTTCCCATGAAGCTCAGGCAGTCAGTGATATAAAATTTGTAATGATGTGAAGTAAAACAACTATAACATTATTTGTTTTGACACATTTTCCTGCAATATAAGTCTGAAAATTATTGCTTTGCCAGTTCTAAAATTTAGTAGTGGCCATGGCAGACTTCCCTAGACTAATACTGCTACATATGTCTCTAATTGTCTTAAATAGAGATTATCAGCGAAGGAAGTTCAAAACATGGAAAATGTGCTACTATAATGACACTGGCTAGCAGTATTTACACCAGTAACAAGTACACGATAGCTCTGTGGTGGCTGGAGTTTGGAGTAAACAAGGTGCATTCCAAAAAAAGTCACATTCACCTTATATGCTTATTGTATTATATTGTAATTGCAATCGTTTTACTGTCCCTAATATTAGCTTTATCCATACCTGAACTAACTTTCCTATACTTTTCCGAAGTTTTAGCTTTCCTTAAAGGGACAATACGGTCAGTAAACAAAATTTTATGATTCAGATAGCGCATGCAATTTTAAACAACATTCCAGTTTACTTTATTCTCTTGGTATCCTTGTTAAAAGAGTAGGCTCCAGGGCAGCAATACACAACTGGGAAAGGGGGGGGGGGGGGAAACATCTGGTGAGCCAGTGACAAGAGGAATAGATGTGCAGCAAACAATCTTACGTTAGCTCCTAAGATTAATTAGGTATACTGTTCAACAAAGAAGATCAAGAGAATGATACAAATGTGATAAAAGTACAGTGGATGTTTGCATGCTCTGAATAATGAACGTTTGATTTTGACTCTACTGTCCCTTGAATAAATTAACCCAAGTGATTAATCTTTATAATATCTCTAAAATTAAAGTTGCAGTGTAATTCTACGTATCTTATTTTATAATACTAAATGATGTCAAGCACAAGTGCCTTCCTTGGTACTGAAATGGCATTAGCACAGTCTGGCCCTATAAAATATTTAACATTAAAAGCCAAAAGCACAGCCTAAAATGTACACTACTGGCTATAGAACGGTTAAAGCATTATTATCATGCAAACGTTTTATTTCCCTTAACACAACAATTTGTGCAGGAACAAATGTACTTTAATCTAGCCTCTCTGTACTTTACTGTGCTCTGCACATTTATCAGATTCGGCATAACTATGGCTTTGTCCTGTACTTGCCATCCTTTCTGTGTGCCAGACAGGCTGATACTGCAAGGCAACGGGCCTGTCCTTCCTTGAAATCTGGCCTTGACTATGTGAATATGATACACACAACAAGTATTTTGTAGACAAAATACAATTATTTGCCTTTAAAAACATCAATGCACAACTGGGATTTATGTTAAATCTTTATAGTAAATCTAAATGAACACAGTACGTGCCACAAATAATGGTAATAATGAAAAAGTATTTCAAGCTCGGCAACCACTCAAAGGCCAGTTCTAAAAAGATTCCACTTTGTACTCATTGGACAACTTTAGATATGAATTTCAAATAATAAAGGAATAAATGGAAAATAACCACGTGTCACACCTGATTCTATGGCATGTCTTAGGGTTGTAAACTAAAAAAGCATTGCCATCAGATGTTTGGTGACTTGAGTCTGTGGCTAGTATACATAGACCACAATCATCTGCATCACTGGAATGTTTAGTATAGTTGCAGAATTTTGAAAAAGTTATCAAGCACCTTTTGCTCAGTGGTAGTTTGAACAGGCCACTGAGTTTATATAATCCTAGTTGTCAACACACCAGGCTTTTAATACAATAGTTAGGGATTTGGTGTATACAGGGTTGGCACCCAAACTGTATTTTTCCAACATGACTGGTATTTTTCAATTTCAGTTCAAAAATGGAAAATAAAGATTAAAAATAATATAGAAATAGAGATGCTATTGTTTTCAAACTTCTTCAAAAGTGTATTCTAATTATAAACAAATGATTATTTAAAATCCGCCCTAGCAACTTTACCTTCTGATTTATACTGCTTAAAAGGGATATGAAACCCAAAAATGTTCTTTTGCGATTCAGACAGAGCATACCATTAAAAAAAAAAAGTTTCCAATTTATTTCTATTATTATCAAATTTGCTTTGTCACAATGATATTCTGTGTTGAAGAGATACCTAGGTAGACATCTGCAGCACTACATGGCAAGAAATAGATGGAGAAGAGGGTAGGTTAGCAGCGGTCTGATGAACGCCGCTTGATAAATCGTGACTGCAGGGTGAGAACCTGCAGTCGAAGGAAGGAGAAGGTCTTGATAAAATGAAGCCCTATATAGAAAGAATTCCATAAACCAAGAGTCCTTCCGTGCAGCTCCTAGCACTACACATTCATGTTGGAGGAAGCCTATTGGAGTGGAAACCCATCTAACAGTAGTCAGATATTGATCTGTGACAATATATAATTTATATAAGGTTTGTCAGCAACCATAGGGCTGGTATATTGCTTCATAGTGAGCTACACCCTCACCTGTCTTAAGTTCCATTAAAAATAATTAAAAACTAGTAGTGTAAAAGAGTATATGTTATTTACAAGCATAAATTAAACACAACTATTTGTACAACCTTGGTGGGCCATCTACTCTGGTGCACTGTTTTAAGAAGAGGGTAATTCAAAGCTGTAGTTGAGTCCAAGACATTAGTGTGACTGGGTGTGTGCTACTGGCTGTTCATTGCCACATAACAGAGAAATACTGAAGCAGATAGACAGAATTGCATACTGTATCTTCTAGTGACAAGCAGCCAGCAGCATACTCCAGTACACATTCATGGTTGGTTGATAAAGCCTCTGATTGGCTTCCTTTGTAAATAACAGAAAAAAAGTGCTTAATAAAGGGGCACCATAGGTTTAAAGGGAAAGTCTACCCCAGAATTGTTGTTTAAAATTAGAAATAATAATTTTATTCCCCAGTTTTACATAACCAACACTGTTATATTAATACACTTTTTACCTCTGTGATTATCTTGTATCTGAGCCTCTGCAGACTGCCCCCTTATTTCAGTTCTTTTGACAGACTTGCATTTTAGCAAATCAGTGCTGACTCCTTGGTAACTCCACGTGCGTGAGCACAATATCATCTATATGGTACACATGAACTAACTGCCTCTAGTTGTGAAAAAAAATGTCAAAATGCACTGAGATAAAAGGTGGCCTTCAATAGTTAAGAAATTAGCATATGAGCCTACCTAGGTTTAGCTTTCAAATAAGAATACAAAGCATAATTGATGATAAAAGTAAATTGGAAAGTTGTTTAAAAATGACATGCCCTATCTGAATCATGAATATATTTTTGACTAGACTGTCTCTTTTAATGTATAAGTCCACTGTACAAAATGACTGGATTACCATCTTAATTCCCTATTATACAAGCAAATAATAAATTAAAGGGACAGTTTACTACCAAATTTGTATTGCTTAAAAAGATAGATAATCCATTTATTACCCATTGCCCAGTTCTGCATAACCAACACGGTTATATTAATACACTTTTTACCTCTGATTACCCTGTATCTAAGCCTCTGCACAATGCCCCCTTATCTCAGTCTCAGTGCTATTCACAAACTTGCATTTTCGCCAATTAGTGCTGAATAAGTCCCTTTAAACATTGGTGTTGAAAAGTTGTTTATAGTCTTAATATACAAGACATAAAGGAACAATATATATGTTTGGGTAACCAAAACAACTCAGTGAATAAAAATGCCTACGACAGCACTAGCATTATGAAGACCACATAAACACAACCTATCCAAAACAGAGAGACTTTGTTAAAATTGCTTTATAATAGATACAAATGTAAGACTTTGTGATCAGATACTGTTATTAACAACACAGATGACAACAATTATTTGGTAAAACTCAATTTAAATGACAGCATTACAAAATCTATAACAGTGGTTTAAACTATTGATTATCATGTGCTGATTAAAGGGACACTAAACCCAATTTGCTTCTTTATTGATTCAGATAGAGCAGGCAGTTTTAAGCAACTTTCTTATTTACTCCTACTATCAATTTTTCTTCATTCTCTTGTAATCTTTATTTAAAAAGCAGGAACGTAAAGCTTAGGAGCCAGCCCATTTTAAGTTCAGCACCCTGAATAGCGCTTGCTTATTTGTGGCTACATTTAGCAAACCAACAACCAAGCATACCCAGGTTCTGCACAAAAAATTCCAGCAAGAGAATGAAGAACGATTAATAATGGGAGTCAATTTGAAAGTTTCTTAAAATTGTATGCTCTATCTGAATCATTAAAGAGAAAAAATGGGGTTAGTATCCCTTTAAACTAGTTATTATGTGGGGTTTGTCTCTATAAGACATTGCACAATAGATACTTGTATATTAGTGGTACACATGACCTTCCCATTTCAGTTTCAACAGCTTTCGCTTAAAGGGACACTGAACCCAAATGTTTTCCTTTTATGATTCAGATAGAGCATGCAATTTTAAGCAACTTTCTAATTTACTTCTATTATCAAATTTTCTTCGTTCTCTTGCTATCTTTATTTGAAAAAGAAGGCATCTAAGCTTTTTTTGGGTTCAGCACTCTGGACAGCACTTTTATTGCTGGATGAATTTATCCACCAATCGGCAAGGACAACCCAGGTTGTTCACCAAAAATGGGCCGGGATCTAAACTTACATTCTTGCATTTCAAATAAAGATACCAAGAGAATGAAGAAAATTTGATAATAGGAGAAAATTAGAAAGTTGCTTAAAATGTCATGCTCTATCTGAATGATGATTCAGATACAGCATGCAATTTTAAGCAACTTTCTAATTTACTCCTGTTAACAATTTTTCTTCGTTCTCTTGCTATCTTTATTTAAAAAGCAGGAATGTGATGCATAGGAGCCAGACCATTTTTGGTTGAGAACCTGGGTTATGCTTGCTTATTGGTGGGTAAATGTAAGTCTCCAATAAGCAAGCGCTATCCATGGTGCTGAACCTAAAATGGGCTGGCTGCTAAGATTTACATTCCTGATTTTAAAATAAAGATAGCAAGAGAACGAAGAAAAATTGATACTAGGAGTAAATTAGAAAGTTGCTTAAAATATCATGCCCTACCTGAATCATGAAAGAAAACATTTGGGTTCAGTGTCCCTTTAACCTTTTCTCATGCAAAAAGTATTTTTAACATTAGCTGTTCTTTTTTGTACATGATATAAAAAAAGGGTAAAAAGTCCCTTTCCGCTGTTTAGATTTAAAACCCAATAAATATTTACATTTCTTTAAGATCCTCATCAAATGAAACATGATTTTTACACCTGGTTTCCATAACACCAGAAGCCAGTGCTAAATGCACACTGGTGGATGATATTGGACGGCCATCTACATCATAAGTGTAATCAATAAAAAAAAAAATCTACAAAAGTCAGATATAACATTCAATTTATAGGGATATGAGACCCAAAGTTTTTCTTCTAGAATTCAGACAGAGCATGCAACTTTAAACAACTTTCCAATTGATTTATATTATCACATTTTCTACATCCTCTTAGTACCTTTTTTTGAAGGAGCAGCAGTGCACTACTGGGAGCTAGCTGAATACAATGGGTGAGCCAACGACAAGAAGTATACCTGTGCAGCAACCAATCAGCAGCTAGTTTCCATTAGTTCCCTATGCACCTAAGTCTACATAGGTATGCTTTTCAATAAAGGATAATAAGAGAAAGAAGAAAATTAGATCATAAACGTATATTTTGAAAGTCTAAAATTACATTATTTCATGTCCCTTTAACCTTTATAAATTAACCCAACATCTTACAAACCAACTGACAAGTGACGAATTCTAAAAGGTAAAGCAAATGTGTCATTAATCATGATTTATTTGTATACAGAACTTTATCTGCAGTGTTTTAATAATATTAATAAAAAAATGATAAAGTTACCTTTCCAAACAGGAGCCTGACTTTATCCTCCAGTTCATTTAAAGCAGACGGTCTTGTTTGAAGAGACTGATATTTTAGTTCAATAGCTGCAAGGTTGCGAGACTGTTGGATGACAAGCCTGCGGCATACAAAAAGTATTTAAATACCTATTAAATAGTCATGCTGCACATTTCTTTTCTAAAAAAATTTAAAACTTTACTATACACTTAAATGTTCTGTCTATAATGTGTTTTGTTTAATTCCATATTTATTTGCAGTGTATATATATATATATATATATATATATATATATATATATATATATATATATATATATATATATATATATATATCTCACACATAAATACATTCCAAAGCCAAAAGAGCAGTAACCATCTTATTTTGGTGGAATGAATTGAATTGTACAGGTGCATCAAGCTTCCAGGTCTTAACAAGAAAAATGGTAAAGGATAATGATGCAGAAAAAATATAAATGAGCAGTGACGTGTACAAGAGAGTCTGATTATATAGATCATATGTAAGCCCAGAGGCAGAACTTTTCTTCACTTTCTGCGATGAGATTTTTTTTTTGTGAAAATTGTTCTGCAGGTCATTTTAAAATAAAATAAAATTTTAAATTAGACAGTTACACTAAGGCACCAGTTCAACTGCAATGTGTTGGTTAACTGAAGAATAAAGCAACTTTTAATGCTTTATAATATAAATTGCATTGCAAATTAGCTGCATACAAAAAATAAATTTTAAAATGTCTCTTGAATAAATCGGTTTCCTTTTCTCTTGGTCTAACATAGAAATGTAGTAATAAAAAAGATGCAATGCTCATACTAACGTCTTACATTCAGAATAAACAGCTTTGAAGACTGGGAAAGGCTAGGAGGCAGGTTTAAAAAAAATCTCCCCAACAGCACTTTGCTCGGGATGCACTGTGTTGAGGAAAACGTACATACTGCAACCAGAGCACAGCTCTGTTAGAAGAGAACTGTCTAATGTGGAGCAGCATTACAAAGTTCAAGCATAATAGTCTATGATTACGGCAACAGCTAGCCGAAACGCGTTAGCCTGATCTACACATTTTTCTTTTATATTATACTTTTTTGCCGTTTTAATTGTTGGAATAAAATTCATACTTTTTATATACTCTCTTGGGACGCTATTCACCTTTTTCTGAAAGTTCAAGCACTAACAGTTCCTGCATGTGTCCTGTTCTTTCTGCAGACATGCTGCATTTTCTGCGATGACATCTCAGATCACTGTATGTTCTGCCTTGGATGTAAGTAAATTAATGTAGTACAAAAGTATTGGCCTATGTGTATAGTGAGATGAGTTTAAATTAAAAGAGATCAACTCTTCATACAGACTCAGCCCATTTGCAAACAACAGATTATAGTTTCAATTAGCAAAAACAGCTATTTCAAATACAAAAAAATCCTAAAGGAACAATTTCTTGTAC
The DNA here is from genome assembly GCF_027579735.1 of Bombina bombina. NCBI lineage: Eukaryota > Metazoa > Chordata > Amphibia > Anura > Bombinatoridae > Bombina > Bombina bombina. The sequence continues at coordinate 1,031,588,635 of NC_069504.1, read as the reverse complement.
TTGTAATAATTTGTAGCTGGTTTGACAAGTCACTGTTAACACATTAAGAGGAAACAAACTTTTACAGTACAGTGTCCATTTTAGAAGTTTGATAGGAACAGTATTAATAGTTGGTATTGCAATTTAGATAAAACTTCAACCCAGCTGATCTCATTTTCAAAGCTATAACAATGTGCAACAAACTCACAGCATGGCCACTGGAACATTTCAACAACAAACAATACATTTTTAAGAACATTTTAACATCATTATTGATTTGATATCCTTTGATCTGGAATGCAACATTTCCAATAAGAATTAGGGTTATTTTTGTATGGCTGCTTGCTGAGCTTGACAAACACAGGTGCTATGGAGCCACAAGGCCCCCACGGGTGGCCCCACTTCTCATATACACACACTCTGTTTAATTTAAAGCAATATTAATTTAGAGCAAAAAGTACATATCAAAATGTTTAAATATTGCTTCATCAGATGGATGATAGTGATGGATTTTTTTTGAGTGCAATATCCTTTCATTTGTAGCAGTTATATCATTTTTTATATGTTACAGGCTTATACACATCGGGCCTGGTGATCAAAAATGTATTAGCACAGCTAGACATGTCACTTTGACCCTCATATGGGCAGACCTCATCGAATAATCAAAGAAAAGGGTCTGAGCCATCAATTCCTGGTCAGTTGCAAGCTTAGCTTCATAAAAAGTAATGAAGCTCACTAAAATGCAGATTCTTGCAAGAAAGTGTGTGTGTGTGGCAGGGAACGCTCTGCATTAATAGCAACATTTGTTAAAGCACATACAAATCAAATTACACTGTTTTCAGCGTAAATTACCTTACATTTGTTTCACAACACTTTTTTCTTCACTTTAATAAGCAGAATGCATATTTTGAAATAAAAGGTAGAGACGGTGGTAGCAGTATGCCAAAGTGATTTGAGGAAGAAGCGGTGGTAGCAGTATGTGTAAAGGTGCTAGGGTAAAGGCAGTGGTAGAGGCGATGATAGATATGTGTAAGGGTGCTGGGGTAGAGGCGATGATAGATATGTGTAAGGGTGCTGGGGTAGAGGCGATGGTAGATATGTGTAAGGGTGCTGGGGTAGAGGCGATGGTAGATATGTGTAAGGGTGCTGGGGTAGAGAAGATGGTAGATATGTGTAAGGGTGCTGGGGTAGAGGCGGTGGTAGTGGTATGTGTAAGAGTGCTGGGGTAGAGGCGGTGGTAGTGGTATGTGTAAGGGTGCTGGGGTAGAGGCGGTGGAAGTGGTATGTGTAAGGGTGCTGGGGTAGAGGCGGTGGAAGTGGTATGTGTAAGGGTGCTGGGGTAGAGGCGGTGGAAGTGGTATGTGTAAGGGTGCTGGGGTAGAGGCGGTGGAAGTGGTATGTGTAAGGGTGCTGGGGTAGAGGCGGTGGAAGTGGTATGTGTAAGGGTGCTGGGGTAGAGGCGGTGGAAGTGGTATGTGTAAGGGTGCTGGGGTAGAGGCGGTGGAAGTGGTATGTGTAAGGGTGCTGGGGTAGAGGCGATGGTAGATATGTGTAAGGATGCTGGGGTAGAGGAGATGGTAGTGATATGTGTAAGGGTGCTGGGGTAGAGGCGATGGTAGATATGTGTAAGGATGCTGGGGTAGAGGCGATGGTAGATATGTGTAAGGGTGCTGGGGTAGAGGCGATGATAGATATGTGTAAGGGTGCTGGGGTAGAGGCGATGGTAGATATGTGTAAGGGTGCTGGGGTAGAGGCGATGGTAGATATGTGTAAGGGTGCTGGGGTAGAGGAGGTGGTAGTGGTATGTCTAAGAGTGCTGGGGTAGAGGCGATGGTAGATATGTGTAAGGATGCTGGGGTAGAGGAGATGGTAGTGATATGTGTAAGGGTGCTGGGGTAGAGGCGATGGTAGATATGTGTAAGGATGCTGGGGTAGAGGCGATGGTAGATATGTGTAAGGGTGCTGGGGTAGAGGCGATGATAGATATGTGTAAGGGTGCTGGGGTAGAGGCGATGGTAGATATGTGTAAGGGTGCTGGGGTAGAGAAGATGGTAGATATGTGTAAGGGTGCTGGGGTAGAGGCGGTGGTAGTGGTATGTGTAAGGGTGCTGGGGTAGAGGCGGTGGTAGTGGTATGTGTAAGGGTGCTGGGGTAGAGGCGGTGGAAGTGGTATGTGTAAGGGTGCTGGGGTAGAGGCGGTGGAAGTGGTATGTGTAAGGGTGCTGGGGTAGAGGCGGTGGAAGTGGTATGTGTAAGGGTGCTGGGGTAGAGGCGATGGTAGATATGTGTAAGGATGCTGGGGTAGAGGAGATGGTAGTGATATGTGTAAGGGTGCTGGGGTAGAGGCGATGGTAGATATGTGTAAGGGTGCTGGGGTAGAGGCGATGGTAGATATGTGTAAGGGTGCTGGGGTAGAGGCGATGGTAGATATGTGTAAGGGTGCTGGGGTAGAGGAGGTGGTAGTGGTATGTCTAAGAGTGCTGGGGTAGAGGCGATGGTAGATATGTGTAAGGATGCTGGGGTAGAGGAGATGGTAGTGATATGTGTAAGGGTGCTGGGGTAGAGGCGATGGTAGATATGTGTAAGGGTGCTGGGGTAGAGGCGATGGTAGATATGTGTAAGGATGCTGGGGTAGAGGCGATGGTAGATATGTGTAAGGGTGCTGGGGTAGAGGAGGTGGCAGCGGTATGTCTAAGGGTGCTGGGGTAGAGGAGGTGGTAACGGTATGTCTAAGGGTGCTGGGGTAAATGAGGCTGTAGATATATGTGTAAGGGTGCTGGGGTAAATGAGGCTGAAGATGTATGTGTAAGGTTGCTGGGGTATATATGAGGCAGTAGATGTATGTGTAAGGGTGCTGGGGTAGATGAGGCTATAGATGTTTGTGTAAGTGTGCTGGGGTAGATGAGGCTATAGATGTTTGTGTAAGTGTGCTGGGGTAGATGAGGCTATAGATGTTTGTGTAAGTGTGCTGGGGTAGATGAGGCTATAGATGTTTGTGTAAGTGTGCTGGGGTAGATGAGGCTATAGATGTTTGTGTAAGTGTGCTGGGTAGATGAGGCTATAGATGTATGTGTAGGGGTGCTGGGGTATATATGAGGCAGTAGCTGTATGTGTAAGGGTGCTGGGGTATATATGAGGCTGTAGATGTATGTGTAAGGGTGCAGGGGTATATATGAGGCTGTAGATGTATGTGTAAGGGTGCTGGGGTATATATGAGCCTTTAGATGTATGTGTAAGGGTGCTGGGGTAAATGAGTCTGAAGATGTATGTGTAAGGGTGCTGGGGTATATATGAGGCTGTAGATGTATGTGTAAGGGTGCTGGGGTATATATATGAGGCTGTAGATGTATGTGTAAGTGTGCTGGGGTAGATGAGGCTGTAGATGTATGTGTAAGGGTGCTGTGGTATATGAGGCTGTAGATGTATGTGTAAGTGTGCTGGGGTAGATGAGTCTGAAGATGTATGTGTAAGGGTGCTGTGGTATATGAGGCTGTAGATGTATGTGTAAGGGTGCTGGGGAAGAGGCTGTAGATGTATGTGTAAGGGTGCTGGGGTATATATGAGGCTGTAGATGTATGTGTAAGGGTGCTGTGGTATATATGAGGCTGTAGATGTATGTGTAAGGGTGCTGGGGTATATATGAGGCTGTAGATGTATGTGTAAGGGTGCTGGGGTATATATGAGGCTGTAGATGTATGTGTAAGGGTGCTGGGGAAGAGGCAGGGGTATTATTATGTGTAAATGTGATGATGAAGTTACTTCTGATTTATTAATTTAATATAATCCTTACCAAGTCATAGCCGCACAGATCGCTACGCACACCAGGCACAACAGCGTCCTGAGCTCCGGGCACGGCGATTTACGACCACTGACTAGAGTATCCCCCGCTCCCTGCGGCTCTGTCTGTGTCCTTGGTGCGGCGGCTGGGGTAGTCTGCTGGGCATCCTTCCCATCATTGCTGCCTTTCTTTCTCTGCTTTACTACGTTAGTCATTATAAGATCTATAACAATATATCTAGCTATACATAAAAAACTACAGCCTAAACTTTTGCTATGTTAAAGAAATAGATTTAACATAACTTCTACGTTGTAAAAGTAAACTTTGTAGCTGTATCCTGGGTAACCTATAACGGACTTGTGAGCAAATGACTGCCCTTTTAACTTATTAGCTGCTGGAGTACAGGAACACACCGCCCTCTGTGTAGCACAGCCTGTAGATGTGGCACCCAGACAGCTTAGTGCTCTAACCCTAAAGCATCTCTAGTTGTTACCTGGCTAAGGGGGCCTGGGTGGAACAATTCTAGAACCTACGTGTTTCGGGGGTGTATTTACATCGCTTTGAGTGCATCACCTATATTTTTTGTGTGTCATTCCGATAACTGTGTCATACTGCTCAAAGTTTACAAACACATACGCTAATGAAATAGACGTATAGAACCTAAAACCAGAATAAAGTATAGTGTTACTTGTAATTGTTTATACTTTTATTTTTCATTTTATAATAGTGATTTGAGACTAATTTTCGTAATTACATTAATGATGCTAAACATTTTTTTTTACTTTTAATTATATTTATTTAAAATTAAATGATGTGGCAGCAACTTGATACTTTTTTTTTTTTAAACATACGTTATATGTGATGAAACCACAATGTTATATATACACAAACTTCCTTTATATAAGGTAATGGAAGTTTGCCCAAATATAAGATGGCTGAAGGGGCGCATTGCAGCCTTTGGAGTAGACGGAACTATTAACGCGTCCTCATTGCTTGTGTACCATAGGGGAGGATTATTAGTGCTGCACAGTTGTGCTTCACATGTGTTTGGCTTGTTGAGTACAGGAATGGATGTGTTGGAGGAAGAGTTTGGGAATTTGAGCCAGGAGGAGCTCTTAGCTCCCGTTGACACAGTAGAGGTGAGATGGGATTACTTTACCAAACGTCTACCAACTTTGTTTTCACTCGCCTCTCACTGGAAAGTGAGAAAAGCATTTTAGGGCAGACATGTCAGATTATAGCCATACGCATGTTCATAAATAAGAGTTCATGTGCAAGCTAATGGATTTATAGTGGTTTCGACTGAATGCTACTTTTAATTGCTAATTAAAATCTTGAATGTGCTCCAAATTATCACTTTTACCTGCTGGAGTGTATTAATATTTTTTTTTTACACATAGCTACTTTTATCTTTATTTTGTCACTTAAAATAGCAACTTTTGCTTATCAGTAATCAGAGAGGAATAAGATAACAACGCTATTTTGTATAGAGAGCAAAAAAAAAAAAAAAAAAAGTTAAAGATGTCAGCTCTCCCTGCAAGCATAACCCATTTGAATAGTATAACATATACAAAAAATAAACCTAAAGAAGCAATTCACCTTACATTTTAAACTTTAAAGCTAGTATAACAAGTCACGGAAAACACATGATGCTCTGTCCCTTTTACTACTTGATAATGGAGCAATAAAGCAAAATGTAAAGTTGTTTAAAATTGCAGGCTATACCTGAATCATGATTCAGATAGCATGCAATTTAATAAAACTTTCCATTTAACTTTTATTATCTAATTTGCTGCATTTTCTTGGCATCCTTTGAAAAGCATACATAGGTACACTTGAGTACCAAAGCACTACATATTGGTGGTTGTACATATACGCCTCTTGTCATTAGCTCAGTAGTGCATTGCTGCGCTTTTAACAAAGGATGCCAAGAGAATAAAGCAAATTCAGTAATAGAAGTAAATTGGAAAGTTGTTTAAAATTGTATGCTTTATTTGAAAGATAAAATATGTGGGTTTCATGTCTCTTTAAGCAGATATTAAAGGGATAGAAAGGTCAAAAATAAAATGTGCATGGGTGCATTTCAGTTTGAAATATAAGCATTTTGTAATATACTTCTATTTGCAAAAAGGCTTCTAGTAAAAAGCATACACACGTATCATATGAGGGACCGCGCACCAGTTTTTAAATACTATGCATGCTCAGAGTGGTGACTGTGGTGCGTTGCTTCTGAAGATGTAATTAGTGTCATACAAGCTGATGCTGACATTCTGAGAAGGTGTGGTGTTTAAATATTGGCGCATGGGCCCTTACAGCATATGTGCGTATGCTGCAGAAGAACAGTATTAACTTTTTAGAAGCATTTTTACTAATGGAATAACATTGCAAAAACACTTATATTTCAAATTGAAATGCACCCATGCACATTTCATTTTTGACCTTTCTATCCCTTTAAACTGCTGGGTACAACTACAATAAAATGGTTACTACTTGCCGTGCTATTGTTTTTCTTATTTTACTCCTTATAAGTGCCAGTTATCGACGCTCTGCATCTTCATTCTGGGTGCTTTCATCTTGCACTGTGTGACGGAATCAGTGCTCATTCACAGAGCGGTGACATTGTCATTTTGACAAGCTGTATCCTGCACTTTAGTTTAGTGTGCACAATACAGAGCAGAAACTGTACATTTATTCAGTGCCAGCCTGGTGCTCTATTTCTGAGTTTTTTTTTTTTTTTTTTTTTAATTTTATTTGTGCAGCGTTTAAACTAAGGGAAAAGCTTAAAGTAATGGTAAATCCTAGTGTTTCAAAAACGTTAGGATTTACCATCACTAAAAATAAAGGCTACCTTCATTCATCGGTTTAAAAATAAATAAATATATATATATATATATATATATATATATATATATATATATATATATATATATATATATATATATATATATATATATATATATATATATAATATGAAAGGTGCCTTTATTTCGCCATAACTTCACTGCTTAGCTAAGTGGCCCTTGGTACTGCTCCCCTTTTTTTTTTTTTTTTTATTGAGGTCACGTTTCCATCTCTTAGCCAATAGCTATTCATGCCTACAGCCTAATGCCTGATGAATGAAGGTCGCCTTTATTTTTAGTGATGGTAAATCCTAGCATTTTCGAAACGCTAGGATTTATCATCACTTTAACGAAATTGCAAAGTACAGCTGTGTAAAAGCCAGTAATGATTTGTGAATGAGCACCGCTTCTCTCACCGGGTGCAAAGCTATGCACATCCCTAGAAGGCAGAGCACAATATGAAGATGCAGAGCTTAATCAGTACCTGTAATGGGTTGAAATAAGAGAATGGATTTGAAGAGAGATACAGGTACAGGAGAAAACAATAACATGGTGAGTAGTTACTTGGCTACTGTACCCAGCTGTTTAATGTTCCTTCAAATATTTCTGCTGATAAAAACCCATTTAAAGGGACATAAACCCCCCCAAAAAATTATTTCATGATTCAGATAGAACATACAATTTTAAACAACTTTCCAATTTATTTCTATTGTAAAAATTTCTGTTTTATTGTTATCTTTTGTTGAAAAGCAGAGAGGTAAGTTACGGAGTGTGCACGTGTCTGCAGCAGTTTTATACATTAGCAAGAGCACTAGGTGGCAGCACTATTTCATGTCATGTAGTGCTGCAGGCATGTGCACTCTAGCTATCTGGATATCTCTTTAGGAAAGAATAACATGAGAACGAAGCACATCTGGTAATAGAAGTAAATTGGAAACTTTTTTTTAAAAATTGTATTTATCTGAATAATGAAAAACGAATTTTGGTTTTCATGTCCCTTTAAAGCACATTTGTCAGTGCATGCAGGAAGCATATGTATTGATTTGTGGTTGCATCCTCTTTAATAACCCACCTTTCTTAATAAGTGATTGGTATGAAAATCCAGTGTAAATTCTGTAACTTAGAAACCTAATCTGGTGTGAGTGATCTATCTATGTCACTGTTTTTTAAATCTGTCATCAGGCCAGATTTTCAGGATATCACAGGTGAAATAATCAGCAGATTAGTAAACATGCGGCTAGATTTAGAGTTTTGTCGGTAAGGACCCGCGTAGCTAACGCTGGCTTTTTTCTGGCCGCACCTTTAAAATAACTCTGGTATTGAGAGCCCATATAATGTCAGCGTTAGGCTCCAAAAAAGGAGCGTAGAGCATATTTAACGCAACTGCAACTCTCGATACCAGAGTTTCTTACGGACGCGGCCAGCCTCAAAAACGTGCTCGTGCACGATTCCCCCATAGGAAACAATGGGGCTGTTTGAGCTGGAAAAAAACCTAACACCTGCAAAAAAGCCGCGTTCAGCTCCTAACGCAGCCCCATTGTTTGCTATGGGGAAACACTTCCTACGTCTGCACCTAACACTCTAACATGTACCCTGAGTCTAAACATCCCTAGCCTTACACTTATTAACCCCTAATCTGCCGCCCCCGCTATCGCTGACCCCTGCATATTATTATTAACCCCTAATCTGCCGCTCCGTAAACCGCCGCTACTTAAATTATCCCTATGTACCCCTAATCTGCTGCCCCTAACACCGCCGACCCCTATATTATATTTATTAACCCCTAATCTGCCCCCCACAACGTCGCCTACACTTATTAACTCCTAATCTGCCGACCGGACCTGAGCGCTACTATAATAAAGTTATTAACCCCTAATCCGCCTCACTAACCCTATAATAAATAGTATTAACCCCTAATCTGCCCTCCCTAACATCGCCGACACCTAACTTCAATTATTAACCCCTAATCTGCCGATTGGAGCTCACCGCTATTCTAATAAATGTATTAACCCCTAAAGCTAAGTCTAACCCTAACACTAACACCCCCCTAAATTAAATATAATTTTAATCTAACGAAATTAATTAACTCTTCTTAAATAAATTATTCCTATTTAAAGATAAATACTTACCTGTAAAATAAATCCTAATTTAGCTACAATATAAATTATATTTATATTATAGCTATTTTAGGATTAATATTTATTTTACAGGTAACTTTGTATTTTTTTAACCAGGTACAATAGCTATTAAATAGTTAAGAACTATTTAATAGCTAAAATAGTTAAAATAATTACAAATTTACCTGTAAAATAAACCCTAACCTAAGTTACAATTAAACCTAACACTACACTATCAATAAATTAATTAAATACAATACCTACAAATAACTACAATTAAATTAACTAAAGTACAAAAAATAAAAAAGAACTAAGTTACAAAAAATAATAAAATATTTACAAACATAAGAAAAATATTACAAAAATTTTAAACTAATTACACCTACTCTAAGCCCCCTAATAAAATAACAAAGACCCCCAAAATAAAAAAATGCCCTACCCTATTCTAAATTACTAAAGTTCAAAGCTCTTTTACCTTACCAGCCCTGAACAGGGCCCTTTGCGGGGCATGCCCCAAGAAGTTCAGCTCTTTTGCCTGTAAAAAAAACCATACAATACCCCCCCCAACATTACAACCCACCACCCACATACCCCTAATCTAACCCAAACCCCCCTTAAATAAACCTAACACTAAGCCCCTGAAGATCTTCCTACCTTATCTTCACCATACCAGGTTCACCGATCGATCCAGAAGAGCTCCTCCGATGTCCTGATCCAAGCCCAAGCGGGGGGCTGAAGAGGTCCATGATCCGGCTGAAGTCTTCATCCAAGCGGGAGCTGAAGAGGTCCATGATCCGGATGAAGTCTTCTATCAACGGCATCTTCTTTCTTCGGGAGCCATCATCTTCCATCCGACGCGGAACATCCATCCTGGCCGACGACTGAACGACGAATGACGGTTCCTTTAAATGACGTCATCCAAGATGGCGTCCCTCGAATTCCGATTGGCTGATAGGATTCTATCAGCCAATCGGAATTAAGGTAGGAATATTCTGATTGGCTGATGGAATCAGCCAGTCAGAATCAAGTTCAATCCGATTGGCTGATCCAATCAGCCAATTAGATTGAGCTTGCATTCTATTGGCTGTTCCGATCAGCCAATAGAATGCGAGATCAATCTGATTCCATCAGCCAATCAGAATATTCCTACCTTAATTCCGATTGGCTGATAGAATCCTATCAGCCAATCGGAATTCGAGGGACGCCATCTTGGATGACGTAATTTAAAGGAACCGTCATTCGTCGTTCAGACATCGGCCAGGATGGATGTTCCGCGTCGGATGGAAGATGATGGCTCCCGAAGAAAGAAGATTGAAGATGCCGTTAATAGAAGACTTCATCCGGATCATGGACCTCTTCAGCTCCCGCTTGGATGAAGACTTCATCCGGATCATGGACCTCTTCAGCTCCCGCTTGGATGAAGACTTCATCCGGATCATGGACCTCTTCAGCTCCCGCTTGGATGATGACTTCAGCCGGATCATGGACCTCTTCAGCCCCCCGCTTGGGCTTGGATCAGGACATCGGAGGAGCTCTTCTGGATCGATCGGTGAACCTGGTATGGTGAAGATAAGGTAGGAAGATCTTCAGGGGCTTAGTGTTAGGTTTATTTAAGGGGGGTTTGGGTTAGATTAGGGGTATGTGGGTGGTGGGTTGTAATGTTGGGGGGGGGTATTGTATGTTTTTTTTTACAGGCAAAAGAGCTGAACTTCTTGGGGCATGCCCCGCAAAGGGCCCTGTTCAGGGTTGGTAAGGTAAAAGTGCTTTGAACTTTAGTAATTTAGAATAGGGTAGGGCATTTTTTTTATTTTGGGGGGCTTTGTTATTTTATTAGGGGGCTTAGAGTAGGTGTAATTAGTTTAAAATTGTTGTAATATTTTTCTTATGTTTGTAAATATTTTATTATTTTTTGTAACTTAGTTCTTTTTTATTTTTTGTACTTTAGTTAGTTTATTTCATTGTAGTTATTTGTAGGTATTGTATTTAATTAATTTATTGATAGTGTAGTGTTAGGTTTAATTGTAGGTAATTGTAGGTATTTTATTTAATTTATTTATTGATAGTGTAGTGTTAGGTTTAATTGTAACTTAGGTTAGGATTTATTTTACAGGTAAATTTTGTAATTATTTTAACTATTTTAGCTATTAAATAGTTCTTAACTATTTAATAGCTATTGTACCTGGTTAAAATAAATACAAAGTTACCTGTAAAATAAATATTAATCCTAAAATAGCTATAATATAATTATAATTTATATTGTAGCTATATTAGGATTTATTTTACAGGTAAGTATTTAGCTTTAAATAGGAATAATTGAATAATTTATTTAATAAGAGTTAATTTCGTTAGATTAAAATTATATTTAATTTAGGGGGGTGTTAGGGTTAGGGTTAGACTTAGCTTTAGGGGTTAATAGATTTATTAGAATAGCGGTGAGCTCCGGTCGGCAGATTAGGGGTTAATGTTTGAAGTTAGGTGTCGGCGATGTTAGGGAGGGCAGATTAGGGGTCAATACTATTTATTATAGGGTTAGTGAGGCGGATTAGGGGTTAATAACTTTATTATAATAGCGGTGCGGTCCGGTCGGCAGATTAGGGGTTAATAAGTGTAGGCAGGTGGAGGCGATAATGTGTATATTAGTGTGATATTATGGTGGAGGCGACGTTGAGGGCGGCAGATTAGGGGTTAATAAATAATAATATAGGGGTCGGCGGTGTTAGGGGCAGCAGATTAGGGGTACATAAGTATAACGTAGGTGGCGGTCGGCAGATTAGGGGTTAAAAAAATTTAATCGAGTGTCGGCGATGTGGGGGGACCTCTGTTTAGGGGTACATAGGTAGTTTATGGGTGTTAGTGTACTTTAGGGCACAGTAGTTAAGAGCTTTATGAACCGGCGTTAGCCCAGAAAGCTCTTAACTACTGACTTTTTTCTGCGGCTGGAGTTTTGTCGTTAGAATTCTAACGCTCACTTCAGACACGACTCTAAATACCGGAGTTAGAAAGATCCCATTGAAAAGATAGGATACGCAATTTACGTAAGGGGATCTGCAGTATGGAAAAGTCGCGGCTGAAAAGTGAGCGTTAGACCCTTTTTTGACTGACTCCAAATACCGGAGTTAGCCTAAAACCAGCTTTAGAAGCCTCTAACGCTGGTTTTCATGGCTACCGCCAAACTCCAAATCTAGGCCATGGTTATTTTACCTGCTCTTGCCCAAAATAAACCTGAAAATCTGGTCTGTTAGGGAAGCCAGAGGACAGGTTTGAAAACCAGTGATCTATGTCCATCACTGGTGTGTGTGTGTATATGTATGTATATATGTATTTATATATATATATATTTATATATATATATATATATATATATATATATATATATATATATATATATATATATATATATATATATATATATATATATATATATATAT
>NC_069504.1:1031521493-1031568993 GCF_027579735.1 Bombina bombina | reverse complement strand
TGTTTTTGCTATCAGTAAGGAGGTTCAACTTTCCACACTACTGCATGGGGCAGAAATATATTTTTGGGCCATTTTAGCCAGAGCTAGAAATCTCAGTTTATTAACTGCCCAGTACTTCAGGGGTTTGTCTGAACGCAGTACAGTGATCTCTAATACAATAATACAAATAAGAGCAACTTATATTAGCAGAACAGTAGTAAACAATTTTTAGTTTAGTCTCCACTCCAGCTTTAAATGAAATGGGAACATGCAGTTTGAAAAAAACACCACAAGATAGCATATGGGTAGCAAGTGGAGGTATCGGTTTAAGTATCGGTGCATTTGCACGAGTACAAGTACTCATGCAAGTACTTGGTATCGGTACCGATACTAGTATCGGTATTGGTGCAACCCTAGTTATATATAAACATAAAAATCATTAATCTTACAGATAAAAGGATACTGACAATTGTGCTTTATAGTATTATTAGGACAATCTCCCAAAGAGAGAAAGTACCTATTGCCTCATAACAGGGTTCTTTCTGGACTACTTGCTATCTAGCACCTTGAAAGCCAGCTAAAGTCGCACACAAGGAGATTGTTATTCATCAGAACAGAATAAGTATACACAATGAGTAACAAAGGCATCGGTCTTATGAAAGAAAAAAAAAACAATTTTAACATTTGTAGGTGCTGAGCGAGAACATATAATTCTTCTCATTGCTATGTGTGGAGAGGGGAGACTAAGATATGCTTTATCTCCTATTATCATGAATTGTATAAACCAACAATGTGCCGTAACCTGGATAGATAGGAAACTCAGGAAATGGGAGCACAATATCTATCTAATATCCAGAGACAGATACCCTCTGATTATACAAAAGTCTTATAGAAGATGCACAGTTTTAAATATAATAACCTATGATATATTAATAGATTATACTAGACTCTGAGTGATAAAAAAAAAAAGTAAAAAGTTGCATATTCCTCTGGGTTTTCCAATTCACAGTGGCCATATCCTATTGGGATGCTTACCAAGCGGATCCCCTGTAGAGCCACTCTCGGGGTTTATGATAGATCAGTACTAGCAGAGGGGATTGCAAGAATAAAAAAAGAAACACTTTTGGGGGATAGAGCAACTATAAACCTACGTGTGAAGTAATGTCAAATAAAATGATATCTAGCGTCATGAGGAAATATTGCAATTTCCTATAAGCACAACTACCAACAATGTATTAGTTAAGTATGCTAATATTAATGAGTAGTATAGTGAACAACATAGTATATTCTTCTAGCCCTTCCATTTTATAATAGCCTTATCTTAGTAGAGTAAATATAGAGTAGATATATAGGGGAGATAATGCAGTGCGCAATACTACCCCAAGAGATTTAGAGAAAAAACTTCAGATGCATTGTTTCTAACAGATTGAGTAAATCGTGTTAAGAAGCGTAAATGTAACTGTAGAAGGACCTGTAAGATATAGTGATAAGTCAGACCATACAGGAGTGAAATCAAGTGAGCACATGTAGTGTATAAGGATAATAACATAGTATAGAAGAGAAATAAAACGGCTTATCATTACTAGCTTCGGAATCTAAAGATAGACAAGTTAGCTAGAGACAGCTGACGGAAAAGTCTATAAACATTATAGCAACAGTTCAGCCAATGCCAGATGCCACAAGCTTGTCCATTGTCTGTAAGTCGTAGCGACATGGTGTAATTCGCAACGTAAAGCACAAAAAAACATTTCTCAGCGGTAAATATGATTTGACTAGGGGTATCGAAGGTAAACGGGTTTAAGTTTCCCGGTGTTCCATGACTTGCAGTAGTTTGCAACCCAGAAGCATCAAGGTGATATCGGGATACTCTCCATCTACCCCTCTTAACATGAGTCTGTCTCTCAAAGTCTTTTACTCTAATTGTACTTGTCAGATGGCCGGCCGCACCATCCAGCGTTTCATGTAGTGGGGGTTCCTGTTGGATTCTCTCTCGAAGCAAAGCGGGAATAAGAGCTGCCACAGTACAAGAAGCATAGTAGTCACTCCGTAGTAGAGATAAATGCTGCTCATCTTCCATCCAATAGAGCGGCAATAAGCAATGCTGATCATTACTTGTCTTGGGGCAGAGAGTTCTCGGGGCTGCTTCTAGTTCAGTGTGCTGTGCTGAATTTTCTTTATATTCCGCCATCTTAAGAGTATCTCTATGTTCTCTCTCTAGAGGATCTTTGAGGGTGCACTGGAGATCGTAAAAGTTGCTTTGCATCTTCGCATCCAACTTTATGAGGAGTGTTTGAATCACTGTAAGATAGTCTCCCTCCATTATAAATGTAGCACTAATGCCTCAGAGATTTAGCAATGTTTGTGTCGCTCTAACCCGGCTGATCTGGGAGGGGTGTTAGGAATTCACATGTAGGCCGCAGTTCGTAGTCCCAACGGACTTATTCAGTTCCTTGAGACTAGAAAATTAGATTAGGTCGTGCTGGATTAGCATCGACAGTAGATGTCACACATTTAGACTAATATAAGGCCACATTTCTTGACAAAAAGTGTATTTTGAAGAAAAGTTTCAAGGAGCTTCATGAACTGCGACCTATCCTGAGTACTACATAGACACGCCCCCCGATTATCTATTTTTAAACAACAAAAATTCTGGTTTTGACTGTCCCTTCAGTTTGCATAAAGATTCTTTGATCTATTACAAAACAGAAAACATTTTTATATGTACGGAACGCACATTATGTTTTGAAAACATGTCCCCTCCACACTGCTGAGAATCACATTCACTGGTGGTGTGCTCAGAATGTTCAAAGGAAGCGAACCCTACATTTTCATATAGAAGGCACATCTCTGTACAGCGAGTTAGCCCACTTTGTTTTATAACTTTTTACTTAAAGGGATAGTATAGTGAAAACTAAACTTTCATGATTCAGATAGAGCATGCTATTTTAAGCAACTTTCATCATTTAATCATTTTTTCTTCGTTCTCTTGGTATTTTTATTTCAAAAAGCAAGAATGTAAGCTTAGGAGCTGGCCCATTTTTGGTACAGCACCTGGGTAGTGCTTGCTGATTGGTGTCTAAACGTAGGCACCAGTCGGCAAGTGCTACCCAGGTGCTGAGCCAACAATGGGCTGTCTCCTATGCTTACATTCCTGCTTTTTTAAATAAAGATACCGGGGCATATTTATCAAGCTCCGAATGGAGCTTGATGGCCCGTGTCTCTGGCGAGCCTGCAGGCTCGCCAGAAACAGCAGTTATGAAGCAGCGGTCACAAAGACCGCTGCTCCATAACCTGTCCGCCTGCTCTGAGCAGGCGGACAGACATCGCCAGAAATCAACCCGATCAAGTGCAATCGGGTTGATTGACACCCCCTTGCTGGTGGCCCATTGGCCGCGAGTCTGCAGGAGGCTGCGTTGCATCAGCAGCTCTTGTGAGCTGCTGGTGCAATGCTGAATACGGCGAGCGTATTGCTCGCCGTATTCAGCGAGGTCTGGCGGACCTGATCCGCACTGTTGGATAAGATCCGAAGGGCCTTGATAAATAGAGGCCACCAAGAGAACGAAGACAACTTGATAATAGGAGTAAAATAGAAAGTTGCTTAAAATTAAATGTTCTATCTGAATCATGAAAGTTTCAGTCTGACTGAACTATCCCTTTTTAACGTAAGCTTTGCAATACTTGCTGAGAGTGAAATGAGCATTTCTTGGCTGGTCTGGCAATCCTTTTTATCTTCATGTCCCAAGTGAGGAAATCAAATTTGATAATTTACAGTACTGTCCCTTTAATGGAAACAAATCAAAAGAGATGATCATTAGAAACATAAACTTGAAAAACACAGTTAAAGCGCTAGAACTTAAATCCTATAGCAGTTGTATATAAACACTAATCACCATATAGTGTTAAGAAGTTAATCTCAAATAAAGCCAGCAGTTACCCTAACGAGTAAAAGCTGTTAACCACCGCACCCTTAACGGTCTAATAGGAATATACAAAAGAAAAATGATTAAAGGGGACACTGAACCCAATTTTTTTTCTTTTGTGATTCAGATAGAGCATGACATTTTAGGCAACTTTCTAATTTACTTCTGGGTTGTTCTTGCTGAATGATTGATAAATTCATCCACCAATAAAAAAAAGTGCTGTCCAGTGTCCCAAACAAAAAAAGCTTAGATGCCTTCTTTATCAAATAAAGATAGCAAGAAAACGAAGAAAAATTGATAATAGGAGTAAATTATAAAGTTGCTTAATATTGCATGCTCTATCTGAATCACGAAAGAAAAAAAATTGGGTTCAGTGTCCCTTTAATCATTTTTCTTTTGTATATTCCTATTAGACCGTTAAGGGTGCGGTGGTTAACAGCTTTTACTCTGAATCACGAAAGTACAAATTTGGGTTCAGTATCCCTTTTTTAAATGTTACAAAGCTAAATACATTTTATTGACATATATAGAATAATAACAACACAAAAAAGTTACAATTTCACAATGATACACTCCAGTCCCATACAGCAATGTATACCTCCCATAAAATCTGTAAGATGTAAAGAAAATGTTTCTGGTGAAGTACGTTTGGGAAATCCTGGATTCACACAAAAAGTAACTAATCACAAGATTTAGTAGGATGCTAAATAATATAATATAATCCCATGTGTCAATGTTGATAGCAGTCTTTAAGTGTATTAATTGCTGCCCGTGGTCACACGTCCACAAACAATGGGTGCCAGTCTCCTTATTCAGTCACGTACGCCAGTAATACCAAGCGTGATTTGAACTGTTACCACAGTAAATTAACACTGAACATTTACAAATTTAAGAGTACAGTGTTGAAAGTTTTGGGTCTCGGTCACTATATCATCATAAACATCAGTAAAACAAGATAAGCTTTGCGAGATTTACTGAGGCAGAAATTACAATTTCTTTGGTGGACCTGGCAATCCTTTTATTATTGGGAAAGCAAATTTGATCATTTACTGTAATGTCCCTTCAATGGAAAAAAATCAAAAGGTATGATCATTAGAAACATAAATAATGCTACTAATGGCTTTTCTTCATATATATTGAGAACATTTATCAGGCTGCACAGTGAGCTGGCACCGGCACCAAATATTTAAGCACTATGTGTGACTTGAGCAGTATAGCCTATGATTATTTTATCTTAAGTGATTTTTTTAATTTATTTTTTTAAAGTGCAGGATTGGGGACATTTCAGGTATGATTTTAATTTTAAAAATTAAATATTGCTGGGTACAATTTGTATTTCTTTAAACTAGCCATGTTGCAATATGGTAAAAGGGGGTAGAAGTGATGCGGTACTTGTATTTTGTGATATCCAGTAGAACTAATAAATACTATCTTTTTACTTCTGCAGGAGAAATGGAAACTACTGCCAGCCTTTCTGAAGGTATAGTAATTTACTTATCACATGCTATTATCCCCAAGGCAGAACATACAGTGATCTGAGATGTCATTGCAGAAAATGCAGCATGTCTGCAGAAAGAACAGGACACATGCAGGAACTGTTAATTAGCGATTTAACTTTTCAGAGCTGCTTCACATTAGGCTGTTCTCTTCAAACAGAGCTGTTCTCTGGCTGCACTGTGTAAGTTTTCCTTATCACAGTTAGTTCCTCTAGAGCAGTGTTTTTCAACCAGTGTGCCGTGGCACACTAGTGTGCCGTGAGAGATCCTCAGGTGTGCCACGGCAGACTGACAACAGTGTGACATATTTTTTAAACTTTGCTTGTATTTTACTCCCAGAGCAGGGGTAGTTTGTAGGAGGCATGGCATAACAGCACAATACATATAGTATGTGTGTGTTTGTGTGTATGTGTATATATATATATATATATGCTGTATTAGGCTACAATGTGTGATTTTTTTAAAAATTTGGGATGGTGGTGTGCCACAGGATTTTTTAATGTAAAAAAGTGTGCCACAGCAAAAAAAAGGTTAAAAATCACTGCTCTAGAGCAACGTGCTGTTTGAAGTGAACAGTCAAATATGCAGTAGCGGTGCAAAGTGGCAGTGCATTTATTGACTGGCTCTCAGAGATCGTTTTAAGCCCGTCTCCTAGGCTTTCACAGTCTGCAAAGCTGTTTTTTTCTAAATGTAAAATGTTAGTATAAGCAATGCACCTTTTTTAGAGTATGTCTGCAGCTAATTTGCAATGCAATTTTCAACTACTGCACTTTATTATAAAACTTTAAATATTACTTTATTCTCCAGTTAACTAACACATTACAATCAAACTGGTGCTTTACTGTAACTGCCTAATTTAAAATTGAATTTAATCTAAAAATGACCTGCAGAAAGTTTTTCACTAAAAAAATCTCATCGCAGAAAGTGAAAAAAAGTTCTGCCTCTGGGGCTATTATTAGTACACACATTTTATTTCCCTTAACAATGACAATAATTTCACTTATTGCTGGGTTACTTTAATGCATGGAAGACTTTTCTCTTGTTAAGTGTATTCAGTCCACGGGTCATCCATTACTTATGGGATATATTCCCTTCCCAACAGGAAGTTTCAAGAGGATCACCCAAGCAGAGCTGCTATATAGCTCCTCCACTCACATGTCATACCCAGTCATTCTCTTGCAACTGACATAGTAGGAAGGTGTGAGAGGAGTGTGGAATTTTTATACTTAATTATTTCTTCAATCAAAAGTTTGTTATTTTAAATGGCACCGGAGCGTGCTGTTTTTCCTCTCAGGCAGTATTTAGAAGAAGAATCTGCCTGCGTTTTCTATGATCTTAGCAGAAGTAACTAAGATCCACTGGCTGTTTTCGCACATTCTGAGGAGTGGGGTAACTTCAGAAAGGGAATAGCATGCGGGGTCCCCTGCAGATGAGGTATGTGCAGTAAAATATTTTTCTAAGGAATGGAATTGACTAAGAAAATACTGCTGATACCGATGTAATGTAAGTACAGCCTTAAATGCAGTAGCGACTGGTATCAGGCTGATGAATGTATGTACAATAAGTAATTTTCTAAGGAATGGAATTTGACTAAGAAAATACTGTTAATACTGAAGTTATGTATGAGCCTTAACTGCAGTAGAAACGACTAGTAGCAGGCTTATTAATAACACTACCTAACTTTTAAAGTTCATGTTTAAAACGTTTACTGGCATGTTATTCGTTTTTTGTGAGGTACTTTGGTGATAAATCTTTTGGGGCATGATTTTCCACATGGCTGTCGTTTATTTCTGCATAGAAACGGTTAACTGAGGTTTCCCACTGTTGTAATATGAGTGGGAGGGGCCTATTTTAGCGCTTTTTTTGCGCAGTAAAAATTCAGTTACAGTCTTCCTGCTTCTTCCTCCTTGATCCAGGACGTCTCTAGAGAGCTCAGGGGTCTTCAAAATTCATTTTGAGGGAGGTAATTAGTCACAGCAGACCTGTGACAGTGTGTTTGACTGTGATAAAAACGTTAATTGTTAAATTGATTATCCGTTTTTGGGTATTAAGGGGTTAATCATCCATTTGCTAGTGGGTGCAATGCTTTGCTAACTTAATACATTTACTGTGAAAATTTGGTTGCTATAACTGATTTGGTTCATTGTTATTTCAACTGTGACGATTTTTTGTGCTTCTTAAAGGCGCAGTAGCGTTTTTATATTGCTTGTAAACTTATTGAAAGGATTTTCCAAGCTTGCTAGTCTCATTGCTAGTCTGTTTAAACATGTCTGACACAGATGAATCTGTTTGTTCACTATGTTTGAGAGCCAATGTGGAGCCCCATAGAAATATGTGTACTAAATGTATTGATGTAACATTGAATAAAAGTCAATTTTTATCTGTAAAGAAATTATCACCAGACAACGAGGGGGAAGTTATGCCGACTAACTCTCCTCACGTGTCAGTACCTTCGCCTCCCGCTCAGGAGGCGCGTGATATTGTGGCGCCAAGTACATCAGAGAGGCCCATACAAATCACTTTGCAAGACATGGCTACTGTTATGACAGAGGTATTATCTAAATTGCCAGAATTAAGAGGCAAGCGCGATAGCTCTGGGTTAAGGACAGAGCGCGCTGATGATGTGAGAGCCATGTCCGACACTGCGTCACAATTTGCAGAACATGAAGACGGAGAGCTTCATTCTGTGGGTGACGGATCTGATCCAGGGAGACCGGATTCAGAGATTTCTAATTTTAAATTTAAGCTTGAGAACCTCCGTGTATTGCTAGGGGAGGTATTAGCGGCTCTGAATGATTGTAACACGGTTGCAATTCCAGAGAAAATATGTAGGTTGGATAGATACTTTGCGGTACCGGTGTGTACTGACGTTTTTCCTATACCTAAAAGGCTTAAAGAAATTATTAGCAAGGAGTGGGATAGACCCGGTGTGCCCTTTTCCCCTCCTGCGATATTTAGAAAAATGTTTCCAATAGACGCCACCACACGAGACTTATGGCAGACGGTCCCTAAGGTGGAGGGAGCAGTTTCTACTTTAGCTAAACGTACCACTATCCCGGTGGAGGATAGTTGTGCTTTTTCGGATCCAATGGATAAAAAATTAGAAGGTTACCTTAAGAAAATGTTTGTTCAACAAGGTTTTATCTTACAGCCCCTTGCATGCATTGCGCCTGTCACTGCTGCTGCGGCATTCTGGTTTGAGTCTCTGGAAGAGGCCATTCACACAGCGCCATTGGATGAGATTATGGCCAAGCTTAAAGCACTTAAGCTAGCTAATGCATTTGTTTCTGATGCCGTTGTACATTTAACGAAACTAACGGCTAAGAACTCCGGATTCGCCATCCAGGCGCGCAGAGCGCTATGGCTTAAATCCTGGTCAGCTGACGTGACTTCTAAATCTAAATTGCTTAATATTCCTTTCAAGGGGCAGACCTTATTCGGGCCCGGCTTGAAATAAATTATTGCTGACATTACTGGAGGTAAGGGTCATACTCTTCCTCAGGACAGGGCCAAATCAAAGGCCAAACAGTCTAATTTTCGTGCCTTTCGTAACTTCAAGGCAGGAGCAGCATCAACTTCCTCCGCTCCAAAACAGGAAGGAACTGTTGCTCGTTACAGACAGGACTGGAAAGCTAACCAGCCCTGGAACATGGGCAAGCAGGCCAGAAAGCCTACTTCTGCCCCTAAGACAGCATGAAGAAAGGGCCCCCTATCCGGAGACGGATCTAGTGGGGGGCAGACTTTCTCTCTTTGCCCAGGCTTGGGCAAGAGATGTCCAGGATCCCTCGGCGTTGGAGATCATATCTCAGGGATATCTTCTGGACTTCAAAGCTTCTCCTCCACAAGGGAGATTTCATCTTTCAAGGTTATCAGCAAACCAAATAAAGAAAGAGGCATTTCTACGCTGTGTACAAGACCTCTTAGTAATGGGGGTGATCTACCCAGTTCCGCGGACGGCACAAGGGCAAGGGTTTTACTCAAATCTGTTTGTGGTTCCCAAGAAAGAGGGAACCTTCAGACCAATCTTGGACCTAAAAATCTTAAACAAATTCCTAAGAGTTCCATCATTCAAAATGGAAACTATTCGAACCATCCTACCCATGATCCAAGAGGGTCAATACATGACCACAGTAGACTTAAAGGATGCCTACCTTCATATACCGATTCACAAAGATCATTATCGGTACCTAAGATTTGCCTTTCTAGACAGGCATTACCAGTTTGTAGCTCTTCCCTTCGGGTTAGCTACGGCCCCGAGAATTTTTACAAAGGTTCTGGGCTCACTTCTGGCGGTGCTAAGACCGCGAGGCATAGCGGTGGCTCCGTACCTAGACGACATTCTGATACAAGCGTCAAGTTTTCAAATTGCCAAGTCTCATACAGAGATAGTTCTGGCATTTCTGAGGTCGCATGGGTGGAAGGTGAACGTGGAAAAGAGTTCTCTATCACCACTCACAAGAGTCTCCTTCCTAGGGACTCTGATAGATTCTGTAGAAATGAAAATTTACCTGACTGAGGCCAGGTTATCAAAACTTTTAAATGCTTGCCGTGCCCTTCATTCCATTCCACGCCCGTCAGTAGCTCAGTGCATGGAAGTTATCGGCTTAATGGTAGCGGCGATGGACATAGTACCATTTGCGCGCCTGCATCTCAGACCTCTGCAATTATGCATGCTAAGTCAGTGGAATGGGGATTACTCAGATTTGTCCCCTCTACTAAATCTGGATCAAGAGACCAGAGATTCTCTTCTCTGGTGGCTTTCTCGGGTTCATCTGTCCAAGGGGATGACCTTTCGCAGGCCAGATTGGACAATTGTAACAACAGATGCCAGTCTTCTAGGTTGGGGCGCAGTCTGGAACTCCCTGAAGGCTCAGGGATCGTGGACTCAGGAGGAGAAACTCCTCCCAATAAATATTCTGGAGTTGAGAGCAATATTCAATGCTCTTCTAGCTTGGCCTCAGTTAGCAACACTGAGGTTCATCAGATTTCAGTCGGACAACATCACGACTGTGGCTTACATCAACCATCAAGGGGGAACCAGGAGTTACCTAGCGATGTTGGAAGTCTCAAAGATAATTTGCTGGGCAGAGTCTCTCTTGCCACCTGTCAGCGATCTACATCCCAGGCGTGGAGAACTGGGAGGCGGATTTTCTAAGTCGTCAGACTTTTCATCCGGGGGAGTGGGAACTTCATCCGGGGGTCTTCACTCAACTGATTCAGCGTTGGGGCAAACCAGAACTGGATCTCATGGCGTCTCGCCAGAACGCCAAGCTTCCTTGTTACGGATCCAGGTCCAGGGACCCGGGAGCGGCGCTGATAGATGCTCTGGCAGCCCCTTGGGTCTTCAACATGGCTTATGTGTTTCCACCATTTCCGATGCTACCTCGACTGATTGCCAAGATCAAACAGGAGAGAGCATCAGTGATTCTGATAGCGCCTACGTGGCCACGCAGGACCTGGTATGCAGACCTAGTGGACATGTCGTCCTGTCCACCATGGTCTCTACCTCTGAGGCAGGACCTTCTAATACAAGGTCCTTTCAACCATCCAAATCTAATTTCTCTGAGGCTGACTGCATGGAGATTGAACGCTTGATCCTATCAAAGCGTGGCTTCTCGGAGTCGGTTATTGATACCTTAATACAGGCACGGAAGCCTGTTACCAGAAAGATTTACCATAAGATATGGCGTAAATATTTATATTGGTGCGAATCCAAGGGTTATTCATGGAGTAAGGTTAGGATTCCTAGGATATTGTCTTTTCTACAAGAGGGTTTAGAAAAGGGCTTATCTGCTAGTTCGTTAAAGGGACAGATTTCTGCTCTGTCTATTCTCTTACACAAACGTCTGGCAGAAGTTCCAGACGTCCAGGCTTTTTGTCAGGCTTTGGCTAGGATTAAGCCTGTGTTTAAGACGGTTGCTCCTCCGTGGAGCTTAAACTTGGTTCTTAAAGTTCTTCAAGGGGTTCCGTTTGAACCCCTTCATTCCATTGATATTAAGCTTTTATCTTGGAAAGTTCTGTTTTTGATGGCTATTTCCTCGGCTCGAAGAGTCTCTGAGTTATCGGCCTTACATTGTGATTCTCCTTATCTGATTTTCCATTCAGACAAGGTAGTTCTGCGTACAAAACCTGGGTTTTTACCTAAAGTAGTTTCTAACGGGAATATCAATCAGGAGATTGTTGTTCCATCATTATGTCCTAATCCTTCTTCAAAGAAGGAACGACTTTTGCATAATCTGGACGTAGTCCGTGCCCTGAAGTTCTATTTACAGGCAACTAAAGATTTTCGTCAAACTTCTTCCCTGTTTGTCGTGTACTCTGGTCAGAGGAGAGGTCAAAAAGCTTCGGCAACCTCTCTCTCTTTTTGGCTTCGTAGCATAATAAGTTTAGCCTATGAGACTGCTGGACAGCAGCCTCCTGAAAGAATTACAGCTCATTCCACTAGAGCTGTGGCTTCCTTCTGGGCCTTTAAGAATGAGGCCTCTGTTGAACAGATTTGCAAGGCTGCAACTTGGTCTTCGCTTCACACTTTTTCAAAATTTTACGAATTTGACACTTTTGCTTCTTCGGAGGCTGTTTATGGGAGAAATGTTCTACAGGCAGTGGTTCCTTCCGTTTAAGTTCCTGCCTTGTCCCTCCCATCATCCGTGTACTTTGGCTTTGGTATTGGTATCCCATAAGTAATGGATGACCCGTGGACTGAATACACTTAACAAGAGAAAACATAATTTATGCTTACCTGATAAATTTATTTCTCTTGTAGTGTATCCAGTCCACGGCCCGCCCTGTCTTTTTAAGGCAGATCTAAATTTGAATTAAAACTCCAGTCACCACTGCACCCTATGGTTTCTCCTTTCTTGTCTTGTTTCGGTCGAATGACTGGATATGACATGTGAGGGGAGGAGCTATATAGCAGCTCTGCTTGGGTGATCCTCTTGCAACTTCCTGTTGGGAAGGGAATATATCCCATAAGTAATGGATGACCCGTGGACTGAATACACTACAAGAGAAATAAATGTATCAGGTAAGCATAAATTATGTTTTTTCACCTTCATTCTGCTTCATTCAGTTTGTTGGTTATTATTGGAATCAGCGTCTTCAGTTATTAAAATAATGTAATTCAGATATTTTGTTTGGAATACACAAGGGAAATAGGGTGCCCCAATGTTGCAATATCACAGAACACAATGCCTTCAAAGTATCAGATATGGTACTCACATTTCACTTTGCACTAAAAAGTGCTAGAATCGCTAGGCTGGGCTGTTAGGACTCATCCCGGTATTACTGGCTCTCCCGTAGGATGCTTGTTATGGTATAGTAAGCCCATAAACACCAGAGATGTGATTATAAAGCAGACTTGGCGATTTTGATGATCAAATGAAAAATCAGCCCAAAAACTTGGATCGTACCCAGAAATAAAAGAACATTTGTTTTATTTAAAACTGTAAATATGATCACTTAAAATGCGTTTCTCAGTCTTTGTACTGTTTCATCAGGTGAGTAAAAGTACGGGTACATCATCCAAACTTTATACATACATCAGGAGTCTCTGTGGTACCAAAGGGCATGCGCCAAAATCCCCACGTCCTTATGATGCATCAGTGTGTGTGTGTATATATATATTACGTATGTATATGTATGTATATATTTTATTACACACACACCTAGGTGTGCACTGCCACAAAGAATACCAAGAGAACAAAGTAAATATGATTATAGAAGTAAACTGGAAAGGGGTTTCATGCTGTATCTGAATCATTAACATTTTAAATTTATTTTGATTTCCATGCATCTTTTAATCAGGAAGTGAAGAGGTATATGTAAACCTCTTAGAAGTATATCAACCTACTCCAGTTGGAGCAATGCTTGAGATTTCTTTTGGATGGGTGACCTTTCCTTAGAAAGAAATGAGATGTAAACAATGGAAAGTTGGTGTTTTTGGAACTATTACCCTTATTCGCCTATTGAATTAGGCAATAAATGCACTGAAATATTTGAATTGAATTAGTTAAATGGCCAATAAATAATGAGTCTGTAATATATAGGGGTTGATTTATCAAGCTGTTGCGGACAGGGGCACACATACTGACGGAAATTCAGCATTGCCATGAGCGTTATTTTGCGATTGCGTGCAATCCTGCCCCGCGCACAGCCAATCACGCGCAGGCAGGAGCTGTCAATCTCCCCGGTCGGACGAGACCGGGGAGATTGAAATTCGCCACCTAAGAGCTGGCGAAAGCGTAGGGAAGCAGCAGTCTGATGACCACTGCTTGTTAAATATGGACTGCAGGTTCACTTGCAGTCGTAGGGGGGCAAACCCTGCCGAAGGCATTCAAAGAATAGATTAGTCTGACAATAACATGTAGCTGTATTTTTTTTAAGTTTCATTATCTGTTTAAATATTGACAAAATAAGTGTAAAGTTTTAGTGTCTATAAAACAATGGAAGCTGCCATGTTGTAACTTGGGTTACCTTCTCTGTTATGGCCAGTTAGCGACATTTATAAATAGGTCACTAGAGTGTGCAGCCAATGACTGTGGAATATTAACTGTGTTCTGCACTTCAATTTCTGTCAGGAACTGAAAAGCTCACAATTTCAGAATGGAATTACTGGAAAAGGGGACCAAATAAATAGAGTATATTGCAGTGTGTGTATATGTTCTATTACCATTCCAGTGTTTAATTTCCCTTTTAATTATGCATAGTAAAACAAATTTACTATTTACAGTCATTATTTATTTGACCCCAATTTTTTGAAAATTGTGAATTTTCCAGTCATGATAACTCAAAGAGAAAAAGGCTGGCTTCATAAGCCTAGCCCTGCCACATATCTTTCCTGAATTTGCAGTAAGGGCTAGATTTATCAACGCTGAGGCATACAGGGGCACGTATACGCGCCCCTGTAAGCCTCAGCTCGCCTGTGACGGGGCGAAATTACCCGCAGGTAATTAACATTGCGCTCGCGTGCAATCCCGCCCCCTGCCCGCGCACAGCCAATCACGCGCGGGCAGGAGCTGTCAATCTCCTCGGTCGAACTCGACCGAGGAGATTTAATTTCAACCACAATAGAGGTGGCGAAGATGTTAGGGAAGCAGCGGTCTGGTGACCGCTGCTTGATAAATCGCGGCGAGCAAGTTCTTGTGAGAACTTGCTGCCGCAGGGGCTTGATAAATCTAGCCCTTAATCTTACCATTTCTGCTTAATGCAAACAATGGAGATTTTGTTACCATAATGAAACCCTATCATCTCCAGACTCGAGTCCAGATTAATTTTTCCAAATAAAAAATTGTGTGTGGTGAAGTTTGACAATTGAGGAAAAAAATGAAGCAAACAAGGTGTTAATCTATTCGAATAGCATTTAGACTGCTGATAATTTAGTAAAGTACGGCAGAAAATGTAATAACAGTGTGCACTGTGCCTTTAAGTAGGTAGTTAGACTTAAATATAATCCGGAGTATTGCAAAGTGCTTCTTACCTATTGATTGCATGGATTTCATATAGGATAAGAGGCATTGTGATTAAAGGGACAGTCTGCTTGATGCTATTGTTTAATAAGGTAGATAACATGTTTACTATCCATTCCCCAGCTTTGCATAACCAGCATTGTTATATTAATATACTTTATAACCTCTAAGTTTGCCTGTTTCTAAGCCCTTGGAGGTTGTTGCCCCTTATCTCAGTGCTTTTTATTAGCTTTTTCTATCCTGCACAACAGCCATACAGTGATAATTTGTGTGCCATATAGATAACTTTGTGCTCACTCCTGTGGAGAATGAAGGGTTTACAAGAACCAGCACTAATTGGCTCTAACATAATATTGTATAAAGCTTAACCCCCCCCCCCCCAGGCTTAGATACAATCTAACTATAGAGGTAAAACATATTATAATTTAAGTGTTTGTTATGCAAAACTGGGGAATGGATAATAAAGGGATTATCTATCATTTTAAAACGGTAACACGTAGACTCCCTTTAAGTTAATTTGTATCATTTACATTTTAAAACAGCTAGAAATTCAAAGAAGAAAATTCTGTGTGTTTTAAAGTTTAGCAGGTTAGATTTTCAGTTGTGCACTTTTTTGTTACATTTATATTTATTCTGTTCTTCTCTTAGGTTAAGGGTCTTGTGAAACAGCATATTGACTCCTTCAATTATTTCATCAATGATGAGGTAAGGATTTGTAATGTTTGTATTGTTTTTAGACTTGGGGTCACCATGCTTTTTGTGTGGTCCTCAGAACCACTATGCAAAAGATTAGTAATTTGCTGTAAAAAAAAGCAGATTGACACTTCCCATGAGGTAATTAAAAGGGCATGAATGTTATGATTCGGAGCATACAGTTTTGTTAAGACACATGCATGCTCTTGAGCATATTTCAGTATGCTTTAACCACCTAAGGTGTTTTGAGTGGCTTTAAATTAGTACAACACCCATAACAATTTGCACATTAACAGACACACACACACAGGTAAAATTAGATTATACATTTAGCAGAATTTCTTATTGTTTTTTTTTTTTTTTAAATGTCTTAAATATGAAATACACAAAAACAATCTTTGTGTTTCCTTTTTCAGATTAAGAAAATAATGAAAGCAAATGAAAAAGTGACAAGTGACGCAGACCCAATGTGGTATTTGAAGTAAGTACATAAGCATAAATACATAGTGTTATAGGTTTTATATCGGTGAATTCTTCATGAATTGTGAGTGCTATACAAATTCATTAGATTTTTAAACACAGATATGCACACACTTTTTACATTGAAACATATTTAAAAGTAAAGCAAATACAAGTTAACAAGCACAGTGATTAATAATTTGTTAGTTAACTAAATAATTGATGAACTGCTGTAACCCGTATCCTGGGGTAGTTTCTCTAATTCCCTGTTATTGTATAGCGAGTACTCATTAAAGAATGTAGATCTGTGTGTGAGTGCTAAGTCTCCATTTACTGAAGGAGCAACACAAATTGTGCCTATGGTGCAAATTTAAAGGGGCAGTGTACTGTAAAATTGGTTTCTCATTAATGTGTTTCCAGTTATTTGCTGTAACACCTGAAGAGTTAGAAATGTATGGGGAATTTTTGGTATTTTTTTTGTATATGAAATAGCCGTTTATTTTAACTGGAACAACCCAAATAGAATGGGCAGATCTTGTAGGAAGGAAATACCTCATTATCACATCTAATTATTTACACAAGTCCTCCTTGTATTCGTTGTTACTGTTTACTTAAAGGACAACACTTAGAGAGAACAATGGAGAATTAACATTTTAGTAGCGCTCCAACTTATTGTATCTAAAAATTCTTGTTTATGTTTTTTTTTTTTTTTTTTTATTTTAATTTTTTTGTAACCCGAAATTAAAGGGACACTGAACCCAAATTTTTTTCTTTCGTAATTCAGATAGAGCATGCAATTTTAAGCAACTTTCCAATTTACTCTTATTATCAATTTGTCTTTGTTCTCTTGCTATCTTTATTTGAAAAAGGAATCTAAGCCATTTGTTCATTGGTGGATGAATTTATCCACCAATCAGCAAGAACAACCCAGGTTGTTAACCAAAAATGGGCCGGCATCTAAACTTACTTTCTTGCATTTCAAATAAAGATACCAAGAGAATGAGGACAATTTGATCATAGGAGTAAATTAGAGCAGTGTTTTTCAACCAGTGTGCCGTGGCACACTAGTGTGCCGTGAGAGATCCTCAGGTGTGCCGCGGCAGACTGACAACAGTGTGACATATTTTTTAAACTTTGCTTGTTTTTTACTCCCAGTGCAGGGGTAGTTTGTAGGAGGCATGGCATAACAGCACAATACATACAGTATGTGTTTGTGTGTGTGTATATATATATATATATATATATATTAGGCTACAATGTGTGATTTTTTTTTTTTTTAATTTTGGGATGGTGGTGTGCCACAGGATTTTTTAATGTAAAAAAGTGTGCCACGGCAAAAAAAAGGTTAAAAATCACTTAATTAGAGCATGCAATTTTAAGCAACTTTCTATCTGAATCACAAAAGAAAAAAATTGGGTTCAGTGTCCCTTTAAAAAGCACTTAGTCTGAACATCAAATGAGTAGAAGATATTTTTTCTGACACATTTCAAAGTTATGTCTATTTCCACTCCCACTGCAACATATGACAGCCGTCAGCCAATCACAAATGCATAAACGTATATACTAATTCTGGTGACTCAAAAAGTGTAAATATAAAAATACTCCACATTTTGTTAATGGAAGTCATTTGGAAAGTTGGTTAAATTTGCCTTCTCTTTCTGAATCATGACAGTTTAATTTTGATTTGTGTCCCTTTAAGTTCAGAAATGTTCATTATAGGTGGGGATATAGTAGGCAAAATCATCTATTTCAAATGAGAAAAGTAAGATGAAGGTGCTATTTGTAAAAACACTCCAGTAGGTAAAATAGAAAATTGGGAACAAATTAAAGGGGAGAAAATATGAGTACTCTGTCCCTTTAAATGAGAACAAGCAGAGGAACTCTAACCCCTTAATGACCACAGCACTTTTCCATTTTCTGACCGTTTGGGACCAGGGCTATTTTTGCATTTCTGCGGTGTTTGTGTTTAGCTGTAATTTTCCTCTTACTCATTTACTGTACCCACACATATTATATACCGTTTTTCTCGCCATTAAATGGACTTTCTAAAGATACCATTATTTTCATCATATCTAATAATTTACTATAAAAAAAATATATAAATTATGATGGAAAAAATGGAAAAAAAACACTTTTTCTAACTTTGACCCCCGAAATCTGTTACACATCTACAACCACCAAAAAACCCCCATGCTAAGTAGTTTCTAAATTTTGTCCTGAGTTTAGAAATACCCAATGTTTACATGTTCTTTTCTTTTTTGCAAGTTATAGGGCAATAAATACAAGTAGCACTTTGCTATTTCTAAACCGTTTTGTTTCAAAATTAGCGATAGTTACATTGGAACACTGATATCTGTCAGGAATCCCTAGATAACCATTCACATTGGTTGGTCTATTATAAAAATATATATACAAAGTATTGATCTAGGCCCATTTTGGTATATTTCATGCCACCATTTCACCATCAAATGCGATCAAATAAGAAAAAAATCTTACACTTTTTCACAAACTTTAGGTTTCTCACTGAAATTATTTACTAACAGCTTGTGCAATTATGGCACAAATGGTTGTAAATGCTTTTTTGGGATACCCTTTGTTCAGAAATAGACATATATGGCTTTGGTGTTGCTTTTTGCTAATTAGATGACCGCTAAATGCTGCTGCGCACCACACATGTATTATGCCCAGCAGTGAAGGGGTTAATTAGGGAGCTTGTAGGGAGCATGTATGGTTAATTTTAGCTTTAGTTTAGTCTAGTAGACAACCCCAAGTATTGATCTAGGCCTATTTTAGTATATATCTCATGCCACCATTTCATTGCCAAATGTGATCAAATAAAAATAATGTTCACGTTTTCACAAACTTTAGGTTTCTCACTGAAATTATTTACAAACCGCGTGTGCAATTATGGCACAAATGGTTGTAAATGCTTCTCTGGGATCCCCTTTGTTCAGAAATAGCAGACATATATGGCTTTGGCATTGTTTTTTGGTAATTTGAAGGCTGCTAAATGCTGCTGCGCACCACACTTGTATTATGCCCAGGAGTGAAGGGGTTAATTAGGGAGCTTGCAGGGTTAATTTTAGCTTTAGTGTAGAGATCAGCCTTCCACCTGACACATCCCACCTCCTGATTCCTCCCAAAAAGCTCTCTTCCCTCCCCCACCCCACAATTGTCCCGCCATCTTAAGTACCGGCAGAAAGTCTTTTTTTTATTTTTTTTTATTTTATATCTATTCAGCTGTTATGGACCCCCCCCCCCCCCCCACAGCTCTCTAACCTTCCCCCCCCGCTACCTATTTGCCGCAATCTTGGGTACTGGCAGCTGTCTGCCAGTACCCAGTTTGCCCCCCCCCCAAAAAAAAAAAAATATATATATATACAGGTGGCCCTCGTTTTACAACGGTTCAATTTACACCGTTTCAGAATAACAACCTTTTTTTCCAGTAATATGACTGCTATTGAAAAGCATTGAGAAGCAGTGCATTTATTAAAATATCCAGTAGGTGGAGCTGTCCGCTTGTGTTGCAGCAAAGCCAAGCAAGCTGAAATTAATCAGTTTAACCAGACCTGAGCTATCGAGCAGATTTCAAAGGAACAAGATCTTCCGGTCTATAAATCAGTCCAGATTGGAATGCATAGAAAGAACTGTTTGCAGAAAAATGCAAGTGAAGTCTGTGTTTTGTGATTATTTTATTAGGTTTATAATGCTGTTTAGCAAATGTTTTTGTTCATTTAACTTATTTTAATTATATATTCTGTGTTGTGTGATTATTTTATTAGGTTTATAATGTTGTTTAGCATTTAAAGTCTTCATTTCAAAGCTTTAAAAATAATGTATTAGGTGTTACTTATGACAATTTTGAGAGGGGCCTGGAACCTATCTCCCTCACTTCCCATTGACTTACATTATAAACTGGGTTTCAAATTACAACGGTTTTGATTTACAGCCATTCCTTCTGGAACCTAACCCCGGCGTAAACTGAGGGATATATATATATATATATATATATATATATATATATATATATATATATATATATATATATATATATATATATATATATATATATATATATATATATATATATATATATATATATATATATATATATATAATATATTTTTTTTTTTTTTTTTTTTTTTTTTTTTTTTTTTTTTTTATAAAATATACATTTTTATGTAGTGTAGCTGCCCACCCTCAATACCCCCCTTCCCCTCCCAGATCCTTTGAACTCCCTGCTAACTCTCTTACCCACCAACAATCGGCACCATCGCTACAAGTGCAGAGAGGGCCACAGAGTGTCTCTCTCTGTATCGGATGCTTGAAAAAGGGTATTGCAGGATGCTTCAATATCGAGGCATCACTGCAATACCCTGAGAGCTGCTGGAAGCGATCGCAATAGCTTCCAGCGCTCAATTAGACCAAGGACGTACCAGGTACGTCCATTGTCACTGATCACTTTTGCAGGACGTACCTGGTACGTCCTTGGTCATTAAGGGGTTAAGGATCCCAGTCACCACGTTTATGTCTGCAGGAGCTGAAGAAAAAACCCTGGCATTTACTATTATCAGTTAGAAGAACTGAACAAAAAGGGTGATATTGTATAATCACTCAAAAATAAAGCCGGAATGCCGGCGAAACATGTCAAGGGAAGGGAGTGAGCTGGTGGGGGCTCTCTATTTTTAAATACTTGTAGCAGTAATTTACATTAATATAAATTTAAGATACTCAGTCGCAGTTAACGTGACACTGATCATATACCAGTGTAAATAGCAAGCCACTTTAGAAGTGATACCTGTATTAATCAATACCTAGTAACCACGGATAATGGTATTGTATGGCGGTACAGCTTAACATATATATGGCGTGGAACATTATAAGTGTTATTTAACAGGGTGAATATAAGGATCCCTACTATAAAATATTTGCTAGCATCTAGACCATCCGTAATTAGTTATAATAACCTCACAGTAACCTAATGTGACTTACAAGAATTGTGCTAATCCTGCAATCATAATCTAACGTGTATATAGACCATTTGCAATATTGTATCTTAATATAAAGTACATGCCGGCATTATTAGTGTCTATTCACACAATACATAATTGACCTTAAACAAGGTGAATTAACCATTCTGTGAGACATTACAGTGAATACTGCATATTACCCTAGTTCGTTTATCTTAAACGGCTACAAGCATACACTCAGAGGACATATTCACTGTTATTACATTACTGATCTGTCTATTAGGTGATAGTGTCGTTATATTTCTGTCAGTTAGCAATCTAGTAGTAGTAGTGGACCCTGCTATATACCTAGCTAAGTGACTTATATTTATTTTCTGGTTCAGTTACTGTTTACTATATCCAGTACACATAACCGGGGTACATTACTGTTAGCATTCTAGTTTTAATTTACCCATTTTAAAATATTTTTCTAATAAAGTTTTTATGTTTTAATTTTTTCTATGATGCCAATACCCCTGTTTCAATAAACCTATAAGGGTCTTACCCGAGTGCTTATATAGTATCACCCTTTTTGTTCAGTTCCTCTAACTGATACTAGTGAATGTCATTTCATTGATACTTGGCACCTTTTCCCACACCATATATGATATTATTAGGCCAGATAAATTCTATCTGAACAGTAATAGACCCTAATATTAAAAAAAAAAGTGGTGCTATTAATTTCTTTTCTCTAATAGACGAAAATAATCAGACAGTCTTATAAATAGTGACACATTCTTCATGTAAAGTCACAAACAGTCGTCCTTGTCAGGCATCTGTAGCTTCCTCCAGTGTAGCATTGTCTTTCAGTTGTAGAAGCTTCAGACAAAGACAGGAGAAGTCAAAGTTGTGTTACCCCCCCCCCCGGCCTGCACTGCACAGGAAGCTACAGTCATAACAGACGTTCTCTTAAGACAAAGCACAACCTCCCCTATATAATACTACATACAGCATAATGGATGCTGCTGAGTTTGATTTCCAAAATAGAATTTCTTGCCTGTTTACGCTGATTGGGGTAGGTCATCGTATTTACATCTAAGGGGTCGATTTATCAAGCTGCGGCAGACAGGGGCGTATATATGCACCCCTGTCCGCTGCAGCTCGTCTCTGGTGGAATGAATTCAGCATTGCACACGAGTGCTATTTTGCGGTCGCATGCAATCCCACACCCTGCACGCGTGTAGGAGCT
This sequence comes from Bombina bombina, assembly GCF_027579735.1. Lineage (NCBI taxonomy): Eukaryota > Metazoa > Chordata > Amphibia > Anura > Bombinatoridae > Bombina > Bombina bombina. The sequence goes on along the minus strand of NC_069504.1, from coordinate 1,031,546,784 downwards.
GTCAATCTCCCCGGTCGGACGAGACCGGGGAGATTGAAATTTGCCACCCTAGCGGTTGTGAAAGGTTAGGAAAGCAGCGGTCTGATGACCGCTGCTTGTTAAATACAGAGTACAGGTTCTCTTGTGAGAACCTGTAGTCGTAGGTGGTTGAAAGGCTTGCGAAGCCTTTGATAAATCAACCCCTAAATGTGAAGTCGGCAAACTGACAAAGCCTTTAATTCAAAGTCCCAAAATAATGTAAGCCAATGAAGAGGCATATATGTGCAGCTACTAATTATTATTTATTTATAAAATATTTTACCAGGAAGGATACATTGAGATTTCTTTCGTTTTCAAGTATGTCCTGGGACCACAAAACATTGCATTGATACAATAGTGTACAATAAAATACAAAAACAATAATAATACACAATGGATGCAAACATTTAACATGGAACTGGTAGGAAATATTTAATCAACCATGACAGGCACATTCTGTTTTGAGATATGTATAGAGGGATCTCTTAAAGGATTTTAGGCTTGGGGAAGTTTTTAAAGTGTGCGGGAGGTCATTCCATAATTGTGGTGCTCTGTAGGAAAAGGAGGATCGAGCTGCTTTCTTTTTGTATTGAGTCAGACTAAATAATGTGATGGTATTGGATCGGAGGTTATAGGAGGTGGGAATAGCCGGGGAGAGCATTCTGCTCAGGTAGGGTGGGAGCTTCCCAGAAAAGGCTCTTAAACACAAGGCAGGAAAGATGGAGGGTGCGTCTGGATTCCAGCGACAGCCAGTTTAGTTCTTTTAGCATGTAACAATGGTGGGTCCTGTAGTTACATTGTAGCACAAAGCAGCAGAACGAGTTGTATAACGCAATCAGATTATTAAGGTGAGTTTGCGGAGCAGGTGCTTATACTATGTCCCCATAATCCATGATAGGCATCAGCATTTGCTGTACAATCTTTTCCTTTACTGTAGGGCTGAGGCAAGATTTGTTTCTGTACAGGGCACCTAGTTTTGGATAAAGTTTAAATGCAAGTTTTTCTATGTGGAGGCCAAAAGATAGATTGGGGTCTAACAACATACCCAAGTATTTAAGAGTGGACTGCGGTCAGCGTGCAATTTGATTTTTGTTTTGATGCGAAGATGGGAATTTTGTAATTTGTGTAGTTTAGGTCCCGTTCCAAAGATATTTGTGACAGTTTTGTCAGTGTTTAGGAAGATTTTTTTTTTTTTTAAATCCACTTTTCTACCTCTGTGAACTGGTCTTGGAGCACTGCTTCAAGCTGTGACAGATTGGAATTGTTTGCATAGATTACTGTGTCATCTGCGTACATGTGTACAGTTGAGGATTTGCAGACATTAGGCAGATCATTTATAAATAATGTGAATAGTAGGGGGCCGAGAATGGAACCTTGGGGTACACCACACGTGACTGGGAGAGGGAGGGAGTCACTGTCAGAAATGGAGACATATTGTGAACGATCCGATACATATGATCGAAACCAGGTTAACGGACGATCAGCAATACCAGAGTTTTTTTAGTTTGAGCAGTAGTATGTCATGGTCTACTGTGTCAAAGGCCTTTGCAAAATCAAGGAAAATTGCTCCAGTTAGGTCTCCTTGTTCCATGCCAGTTTGGATGTCGTTGCAAACTTTTAGGAGGGCAGTTGTAGTGGAGTGATTCGGGCAAAAATCTGATTGATCAGGGGTCAGATAGTTAGATTGTTGGTAATACTCACATAATTGCGTATGGACGCATTTTTTTAAGATTTTTGACAATACTGAGAGCAAAGATCTAGGGCGATAATTAGAAACCAAGGTTAAGTCCCCACTTTCATGAATAGGCACTGCTCTTGCAGTTTTCCAAAGTTTGGGTATGTATCCAGACACCAAGGATTCGTTAATTAGGGTTGTGACCGGTTTAGCAATTGCCGGCGCACTGAGCTTCAACAGCATTGCTGGGATTTGATCCGGTCCAGACTGGTTTTTCATTTTTAGATTATTAAGGTGTTTCTTAACAACATTGATGGGTACAGGTCTAAAATTGAACTTTTCTATATTGGGTCTTTGATGATTTAGTAGGGCCTGATCCACATTTGTAGTTTCAGGATGCGTGTCATTTATTAGTTTGTCAATCAGGGTGGTGGAGCATCCGACAAAGTAACTATTAAAGGCATTTGCTACTTCTAAGGGGAGTTGCATGGTATGGTTGTCCACAGTGAGTTTCCAAAACTTTCTAGGGTTTAATATGTTATTGTTCAGATTTTCACAGAAATATTGGGCCTTGGCCAATTTTGTTTGTTTAGAGCATATATTTCGCCATTTTCTATATACACAGTGATCGTTCATAGAGCCATGTTTGAATTTTGACCACAATGAATCCCGAAACTGGTACATTTGAATGAGGTCAGCTGTGATCCAATTCAGGTGTGCTCCTTTTACTCTCACCTTACGCAGCGGGGCATGTAAATTCCAAACTTGTAGGAGTTCAGACTAAAAGAATTCAACTGCAGAGTCTAGATCTGGGATTAGGTTTAATCTGTGCCAGGGTAGGTTCTGGATGTCAATTAGAAAAGATTGAAGATTAAATTTTTTGAAGGATCTGGTGATTTTAACCTTGGGAGAGGATTTAGTTGCCTTTATTTTGAGCACGCAGTACACTAGGCAGTGGTCACTGAAATTGTTAGGGAGAACACCTGCCTCCTGGATTCAGTCGGAAGAAGTGGAGAGAATCCAGTCGAGCAGGGTGTGATTATGACTTTTGATGTTTATGCGAGTTGGGGAGGAGATTAATTGCGTTGGCTGCAAAGATTTAAACAGAGAGCGACAACTATTATTTTTTGGATTCAGCCAATCAATATTAAAATCTCCAAAAACCAAAATTTCACTTTTTGGGTTGTGAGCTATGGTTTCACTAAGGAGATGTGCTATGTCAGAAATTGAATGCACAGGGGAGCTAGGTGGGCGGTAGATTCCTGCAACAATGATTGATTTACTGCACGGGATTTCAATTTTGCCAGAAAGGAAATCAAAGGTGTCAGGAGAGCTAGATTTTTGTAAGTGGGTGTACTTTGTGGAATTGTCAACATAAATTACAATGCCTCCTCCTCTCTTTGTTCTATCATTTCTATGGCATGAATACCCATGTATTGCAATGGCAGAGTCGGGTATTTTTTGCGGTTAGCCACAATTCAGAGATCACAATGATTTTGGGCTTGTAATGTGAACACCAAGCTTGCAGTGCATCAATTTTTGGTAGTAAGCTGCGAATATTACAGTGCACAAAGGCGAGGCCTTTTTTAGCTGGAAGGCTAGGAATGGAATTTGTTGCTGGACCAGGGTTATGTATCTTCCATAGGCTACCTGTTTGCATAACAGTGGTACAGCTGAGTTGAATGTCGGTATTTTCTTATTAAGACTGGGGTAGATTATGCATTTAAAATTAGGCTGAAGGAGAGAGATATATTAGCGTCAGATTGGCCTGCAAAAGTTTAATGGAATATGGAGGTACTATGTCTATGGACATTTGAGCTAGGGTCATTTAAGCAAACACAGGGAAAGCTGAAAATTACAGAGATAAGACAGAGGTATTCATGCAGGGGAATAAACCATTAAACAAAGTACAAAAAAAGATATATGGGCCTTAACTGGTTAAACTAACTTAACATAATGGTGACAAAATATGCATTTAAAATTATCAAAACAATATATATAGCAATACACACATCAGAAAATAACAGGGTAGGTAAAATAAAGTGATATTACTATCTTCCATAGGCTACCTGTTTGCATAGCAGTGGTACAGCTGAGGTGAATGTCTGTATTTTCTTATTAAGACTAATCAGCAGCTAGCTTTCAGCTTGTGAGCCTACCTAGGTATGTTTTTTTTTTAAAAAAAAGGATACGCAGAGCACTAAGCAAATTGGGTTATAAATTTGATTGTGGTTTGAAAAAATCTGAATCATGAAGATGAAATTTGGGATTCTATGTCTCTTTACAAACAAGATGTTGGCAGTTTTAAACTGTCTGCCTTGCTATTACTATTTGATGAAGATTAGTAAACAGTGACATCTAGTGGTCTTTGTACATTATTGCAGATATTAAATAAATAATACTGCATAAGACTGCAGACCTTAAAAGGACATGAAACACTAAATACCTTTTATTAGCGTAGTATTGATGTTCCTTCTAGTCATGGGTGCGGCCATGTTGAAATTTAGCTTTCACTGCATTCCAGTGCTGATGTTCAAACATGTGCAGCAATTCTTCTTCAGATACCTGCAGTGAATCCTAAATTCCAAAATGGCTGCACCTATAAATAGGAGGTGCATAAAAAGTATTTAGTTTTCAGTGTCCCTTTTTAAACATTTCTTGTTTACACAGAGCAAATTCTGTAACATGGAAATATCTAGTTTAGCAGTTTGCACCATTTTGAAAACCTAGGTTATATATTTTGCTGTTTTTGTCTGTCTAGGGAATGTGAAACAAAGTACAATTATTAATTTTTTTTGCCACAAAAAGGTGTTGAATGTCCCTTTAAGGATTGCTGGAGGGCATATAAACGTAGAATAAAGAACATTTTGGAATACAGCAAGACGCTGAAATTATGGTATTGCAAGATGCAGAAATAAAACTTAGTGCTTCTATCAAGGGAGCAGTCTAATTTCAAAACTTAGAGAATATATTATTAATTTCTGAAGTCTCAAGACTTGTGTATAATTCCTGCTTAGAAGATACCCACTAAATGCTATGGCAAATGATTATAAATGCACTAACAACTCTTGAGAATACATAACTTACTGATGACAGTGAAGTTTTGCAAATGTGACCTACACACCAGTAATCCCTGGTAATCACAGGAACGACTCCAAACAAGTAGCTAAGCCCTGATCATATATCTTCCAGTGTCTAACTACCCGGTTTTAGGAAAGCTAATTCTCACACCTGGGTCTGCAGTGAACGTGTTTTTCCCATTGGAGGACAAATGAGCAGTTACATTCTTAAAATGACATTCTTGTGTCCCTTGGAAACTTTGTGTTTAAAGGGACATTTACACCAAAATTAATATAGGCTATTTACATAAAGCATTAGGTGTAGATAAAATCTGCAATTGACATGCATTACCTATTTTGCAGCTAACTCTCCTAAAAATGGGAAAAACCTTGCAGGGTGTTTTACTGCATATGTATACCTACGTGTACTATAAAAAACAGTTAGGGAAGGTGTAGGGTGTATGCACAATTTAATCTCCAAGTGGTCCCCAAAGGAGCCAGATATCTGATATAATGTCCAGTATAAACTCAGGGCGAGTCCCCTGCCCTACCTTCGTTATATATAATAGGGATATTGTTAACACTCATTTAGAAATGTTACAAAGAGATACAAAGGGACTCACCATTCAAGGTTGTATGCTTGTATTCTTAAAGATGACCCTTCCGCATCCTCTATTCACTCTCTCAGTGCAGAGTAGACCTCTTGCAGGTATGCTCACTTCTTGCACGAGTGCCTGAAATGCTGGATCCTGTCTTTATCGACCGTTTCACTTCTTTGTTTCAGTGCTTTATAGCATCCTCACTTTCCCATACATTTTAAGGATCCGTCATCCGTATAGTGCAGCCCCTCCCCCGCAGCTGTACCCTTTAAAAGTGCTCACTGCTGGCCAGTAATAATTCAAATAAACAAAGAAAAAAGTTGCAGGAGCTCCTTGGTTAAAGGTAAAATTCAAATGCTTTATTAGTAAATATAAATGGTTGTATCATTTGATACAACACTGTATTTTACCCTCTGGGCGAGGACACCCTGTATATTTACTAATAAAGAATTTGAATTTTACCTTTAACCAAGGTGCTCGTGCAACTTTGTTGTTTGTTTACATGTGCTATACTCTAATCCCTAAGCTATTGTTTTCCCCTCACTCCCTAACTAAAAGTAGAATTTTTTTAAATAAAAAAAATAACTGCACAAAGCAGTTTTTAGGGGTTACATTTGGCAGGTGTTAGAGGGAAAAAAAAGGCACTGAAAAGTGCCTTTACATTGCGGTCTATGGGGAACTGTGTGTTCCCCGTAAATATATTTCTTCTGTTATGTGTGATCAGTCCACGGGTCATCATTACTTCTGGGATATTATCTGCTCCCCTACAGGAAGTGCAAGAGGATTCACCCAGCAGAGTTGCTATATAGCTCCTCCCCTCTACGTCACCTCCAGTCATTCTCTTGCACCCAAAGACTAGATAGGAGGTGTGAGAGGACTATGGTGATTATACTTAGTTTTTAGAACTTCAATCAAAAGTTTGTTATTTTACAATAGCACCGGAGCGTGTTATTACCTCTCTGGCAGAGTTTGAAGAAGAATCTACCAGAGTTTTTCTTATGATTTTAACCGGAGTAGTTAAGATCATATTGCTGTTTCTCGGCCATCTGAGGGAGGTAAAAACTTCAGATTAGGGGACAGCGGGCAGTTGAATCTGCATTGAGGTATGTAGCAGTTTTTATTTTCTGAATGGAATTGATGAAAAAATCCTGCCATACCGTTATAATGAACATGTATGTATGCTCTACACTTTAGTATTCTGGGGATGGTATTTCACCGGAATTACTCTGTAAAAGTACATTAAACCTTTTATTAGGTATTTTTCATGTTAAACGTTTTTGCTGGAATGTAGAATCGTTTGCATTAATGAGGTACTGAGTGAATAAATATTTGGGCATTATTTTTCCACTTGGCATTTTGCTTGTTTTAATTATGACAGTTTCGTTTCTCTCTCACTGCTGTGTGTGAGAGGGAGGGGCCGTTTTTGGCGCTCTTTGCTACGCATCAAAAATTTCCAGTCAGTTACTCTTGTATTTCCTGCATGATCCGGTTCATCTCTAACAGAACTCAGGGGTCTTCAAACTTCTTTGAAGGGAGGTAGATTCTCTCAGCAGAGCTGTGAGACTTATATAGTGACTGTGATTTAAAACGTTGCTCTGTAATTTTTATGTTTAAAATTTAATTAGTGTTATTTTACTAATGGGAACAAACCTTTGCTAAAAAGTTGTGTTGTTTGTAAAGAGTGATGCTATAACTGTTTTTCAGTTCATTATTTCAACTGTCATTTAATCGTTTAGTGCTTCTTGAGGCACAGTACGTTTTTGTTAAATAAAATTGTAACCGAGTTGCATGTTTATTGCTAGTGTGTTAAACATGTCTGATTCAGAGGAAGATACCTGTGTCATTTGTTCCAATGCCAAGGTGGAGCCCAATAGAAATTTATGTACTAACTGTATTGATGCTACTTTAAATAAAAGCCAATCTGTACAAATTGAACAAATTTCACCAAACAGCGAGGGGAGAGTTATGCCGACTAACTCGCCTCACGTGTCAGTACCTGCATCTCCCGCCCGGGAGGTGCGTGATATTATGGCGCCTAGTACATCTGGGCAGCCATTACAGATAACATTACAAGATATGGCTACTGTTATGACTGAAGTTTTGGCTAAATTACCAGAACTAAGAGGCAAGCGTGATCACTCTGGGGTGAGAACAGAGTGCGCTGATAATTCTAGGGCCAGGTCTGATACTGCGTCACAGCTTGCAGAGCATGAGGACGGAGAGCTTCATTCTGTAGGTGACGGTTCTGATCCAAGCAGATTGGATTCAGATATTTCAAATTTTAAATTTAAATTGGAAAACCTCCGTGTATTACTAGGGGAGGTCTTAGCAGCTCTTAACGATTGTAACACTGTTGCAATACCAGAGAAAATGTGTAGGTTGGATAAATACTTTGCGGTACCGGCGAGTACTGACGTTTTTCCTATACCTAAGAGATTAACTGAAATTGTTACTAAGGAGTGGGATAGACCCGGTGTGCCGTTCTCACCCCCTCCAATATTTAGAAAGATGTTTCCAATAGACGCCACCACACGGGACTTATGGCAAACGGTCCCTAAGGTGGAGGGAGCAGTTTCTACTTTAGCTAAGCGTACCACTATCCCGGTGGAGGATAGCTGTGCTTTTTCAGATCCTATGGATAAAAAATTAGAGGGTTACCTTAAGAAAATGTTTGTTCAACAAGGTTTTATATTGCAACCCCTTGCATGCATCGCGCCGATTACGGCTGCGGCAGCATTTTGGATTGAGTCTCTGGAAGAGAACCTTAGTTCAGCTACGCTGGACGACATTACGGACAGGCTTAGAGTCCTTAAACTAGCTAATTCATTCATTTCGGAGGCCGTAGTACATTTAACCAAACTTACGGCTAAGAATTCAGGATTCGCCATTCAGGCACGTAGGGCGCTGTGGCTAAAATCCTGGTCGGCTGATGTAACTTCTAAGTCCAAATTACTTAATATACCTTTCAAGGGGCAAACTTTATTTGGGCCCGGTTTGAAAGAAATTATTGCTGACATTACAGGAGGTAAGGGCCACGCTCTACCTCAAGACAAAGCCAAAGCTAAGGCTAGACAGTCTAATTTTCGTCCCTTTCGGAATTTCAAAACAGGAACAGCATCAACTTCCACTGCACCAAAACAGGAAGGAGCTGTTGCTCGTTACAGACAAGGCTGGAAACCTAACCAGTCCTGGAATAAGGGCAAGCAGGCCAGGAAACCTGCTGCTGCCCCTAAGACAGCATGAACCGAGGGCCCCCGATCCGGGACCGGATCTAGTGGGGGGCAGACTCTCTCTCTTCGCCCAGGCTTGGGCAAGAGATGTCCAGGATCCCTGGGCGCTAGAGATCATATCTCAGGGATACCTTCTAGACTTCAAATTCTCTCCCCCAAGAGGGAGATTTCATCTGTCAAGGTTGTCAACAAACCAAATAAAGAAAGACGCGTTTCTACGCTGTGTACAAGATCTATTATTAATGGGAGTGATCCATCCGGTTCCGCGGTCGGAACAAGGACAAGGGTTTTACTCAAACCTGTTTGTGGTTCCCAAAAAAGAGGGAACTTTCAGGCCAATCTTGGATTTAAAGATCCTAAACAAATTCCTAAGAGTTCCATCGTTCAAAATGGAAACTATTCGGACAATCTTACCCATGATCCAAGAGGGTCAGTACATGACCACAGTGGATTTAAAGGATGCTTACCTTCACATACCGATTCACAAAGATCATTACCGGTATCTAAGGTTTGCCTTCTTAAACAGGCATTACCAGTTTGTAGCCCTTCCATTCGGATTGGCTACGGCTCCAAGAATCTTCACAAAGGTTCTGGGTGCCCTTCTGGCGGTACTAAGACCGCGAGGAATTTCGGTAGCTCCGTACCTAGACGACATTCTGATACAAGCTTCAGGCTTTCAAACTGCCAAGTCTCATACAGAGTTAGTTCTGGCATTTCTAAGGTCGCATGGATGGAAAGTGAACGAAAAGAAGAGTTCTCTCTTTCCTCTCACAAGAGTTCCATTCTTGGGGACTCTTATAGATTCTGTAGAAATGAAGATTTATCTGACAGAAGACAGATTAACAAAGCTTCTAAATGCATGCCGTGTCCTTCATTCCATTCAACTCCCGTCAGTAGCTCAATGCATGGAGGTGATCGGCTTAATGGTAGCAGCAATGGACATAGTACCCTTTGCACGCCTACATCTCAGACCGCTGCAATTGTGCATGCTGAGTCAGTGGAATGGGGATTACTCAGATTTGTCCCCCACTCTGAATCTGGATCAAGAGACCAGAAACTCTCTTCTATGGTGGCTTTCTCGGCCACATCTGTCCAGGGGGATGCCATTCAGCAGGCCGGACTGGACAATTGTAACAACAGACGCCAGCCTACTAGGTTGGGGCGCTGTCTGGAATTCTCTGAAGGCTCAGGGACAATGGAGTCAGGAGGAAAGTCTCCTGCCAATAAACATTCTGGAATTGAGAGCAGTTCTCAATGCCCTTCTAGCTTGGCCCCAGTTAAAAACTCGGGGGTTCATCAGGTTTCAGTCGGACAACATCACGACTGTAGCTTACATCAACCATCAGGGAGGGACAAGAAGCTCCCTAGCAATGATGGAAGTATCAAAGATATTTCGCTGGGCAGAGTCTCACTCTTGCCACCTGTCAGCAATCCACATCCCGGGAGTAGAGAACTGGGAGGCGGATTTCTTGAGTCGCCAGACTTTTCATCCGGGGGAGTGGGAACTTCATCCGGAGGTCTTTGCCCAAATACTTCGACGTTGGGGCAAACCAGATATAGATCTCATGGCGTCTCGCCAGAACGCCAAACTTCCTCGCTACGGATCCAGATCCAGGGATCCGGGAGCGGTTCTGATAGATGCTTTGACAGAACCTTGGAACTTCAGGATGGCTTATGTGTTTCCACCCTTCCCGCTGCTTCCTCGATTGATTGCCAAAATCAAACAGGAGAGAGCATCAGTGATTCTAATAGCACCTGCATGGCCACGCAGGACTTGGTATGCAGATCTAGTGGACATGTCATCCTGTCCGCCTTGGTCTCTACCTCTAAGACAGGACCTTCTGATACAGGGTCCATTCAAACATCAAAATCTAACTTCTCTGAAGCTGACTGCTTGGAAATTGAACGCTTGATTTTATCAAAACGTGGTTTTTCTGAGTCGGTTATTGATACCCTGATACAGGCTAGGAAGCCTGTTACCAGAAAGATTTACCATAAAATATGGCGTAAATACCTATACTGGTGTGAATCCAAAGATTACTCCTGGAGTAAGGTTAGGATTCCTAGGATATTGTCTTTTCTACAAGAAGGTTTAGAAAAGGGTTTATCGGCTAGCTCATTAAAGGGACAGATCTCAGCTCTGTCCATCTTGTTACACAGGCATCTGTCAGAAAATTCAGACATCCAGGCCTTTTGTCAGGCTTTAGCTAGGATCAAGCCTGTGTTTAAAACTGTTGCTCCGCCATGGAGTTTAAACTTAGTTCTTAACGTTTTACAGGGTGTTCCGTTTGAACCCCTTCATTCCATTGATATAAAATTGTTATCTTGGAAAGTTCTATTTTTAATGGCTATTTCCTCGGCTCGAAGAGTCTCTGAGTTATCAGCCCTACATTGTGATTCTCCTTATCTGATCTTTCACTCAGACAAGGTAGTTCTGCGTACTAAACCTGGGTTCTTACCTAAGGTTGTTTCTAACAGGAATATCAATCAAGAGATTGTTGTTCCATCCTTGTGTCCAAATCCTTCTTCAAAGAAGGAACGTCTTCTACACAATCTGGATGTAGTTCGTGCCCTCAAGTTCTACTTGCAGGCAACTAAAGATTTTCGCCAAACTTCTTCCCTGTTTGTCGTTTATTCTGGACAGAGGAGAGGTCAAAAAGCTTCTGCTACCTCTCTCTCTTTTTGGCTTCGTAGCATAATACGTTTAGCCTATGAGACTGCTGGACAGCAGCCTCCTGAAAGAATTACAGCTCATTCCACTAGAGCTGTGGCTTCCACTTGGGCCTTTAAGAATGAGGCCTCTGTTGAACAGATTTGCAAGGCTGCAACTTGGTCTTCGCTTCATACTTTTTCCAAATTTTACAAATTTGACACTTTTGCTTCTTCGGAGGCTATTTTTGGGAGAAAGGTTCTTCAGGCAGTGGTTCCTTCTGTATAATGAGCCTGCCTATCCCTCCCGTCATCCGTGTACTTTTGCTTTGGTATTGGTATCCCAGAAGTAATGATGACCCGTGGACTGATCACACATAACAGAAGAAAACATAATTTATGCTTACCTGATAAATTCCTTTCTTCTGTTGTGTGATCAGTCCACGGCCCGCCCGGTTTTTTAAGGCAGGTAAATATTTTTTAAATTATAATCCAGTCACCACTACACCCTTGGCTTCTCCTTTCTCGTTGGTCTTTGGTCGAATGACTGGAGGTGACGTAGAGGGGAGGAGCTATATAGCAACTCTGCTGGGTGAATCCTCTTGCACTTCCTGTAGGGGAGCAGATAATATCCCAGAAGTAATGATGACCCGTGGACTGATCACACAACAGAAGAAAGGAATTTATCAGGTAAGCATAAATTATGTTATGTATATAAGCATATTAAAATGACATCAAACAGATTGAGATATGTGCAGGGCTAATTAATAATAAAAAAAAATAGTTTGCATGAAAAAATTGTTTAAAAATTGTTAGCAAGTATTTTAAAATGTACAAAAATAAGCAAAATGAATTACATAGCTAAGATGCCTGGAACAGCCATCCCCACCCCCCTTATCAGTGTTTAGACACAGGCATTGTATTTCAACTGAGTTTACAGTTTCTAGGCATGTTCCAGCAGATAATCCCTTTGCACTTTTGTATTCTACCAAAACAACAATAGATATAGATACAGCCATAGAAAGAAATGTGTGGGGGGAGTTAGAACTTTACAATTCAGAAGCTAAAAAGAAAGGGTTAATTGCGAGGCACTGCAGTATAAATTTGCAGGTAAAGTAATTTAAGTACATATTATATTTTGTCTCTATCCCAACTTGTTTTATGTCTCTTTTAATATATGTTTATATACACATATTAACACACAAATATATTTATATATTGATATACATAAATATTTATATTTGCTGCCCATTGCTGTGCGACTTACCCCCTTCGCTGCCATAGGTTCTCATGCCGTGTCTGATGACATGAGAATGAGGATCCCATTAGAGCCTATGGAAGAGTGTTCGCATGGCACCTTACTTGTAATACCAATGCACATTTGCGTGCGCTGGTATTACTAAGTGGAATGTAAATATCGCCCTTGCAAAAGCAATATTTTGCACTCCACTTGTAATCTGGCCCTATGTTGGTTATTGTGCAAAATATGAAATAGGTTAGGGATAATTCTTAGGGTAGCTATACTATTAGTATTAAATGTAGCCGCCAATCAGCAAGCCCTACCCAGGTGATCAACCAAAGAAAGTTGCTTAAAATTGCATGCTCTTTCTGAATCATGAAAGAAAAATTTGGGTTCAGTATCCCGTTAAAACTTTAAGGCAATTTATTCAAGCTTTTGTTTACTTTTTCCTCCCTCCCTAAGCTTCTATGGTTTTTTTTAAAAGGTTGATTATCTGTTTTGCATCAACAATCGTGAAAGGCAAATCATTCTTTGCAATAGTAACCAAGTTAAATCAGTGCTAAACCTCCTTAAAGGGACAGTCTACACCAGAATTTTTATTGTTTTAAAAGATAGATAATCCCTTTATTACCCATTCCCCAGTTTTACATAACCAACACAGTTATAAAAATATACTTTTAACCTCTGTGATTATCTTGTATCTAAGCCTCTGCAAACTGCCCCTTTTTTCAGTTCTTTTGACAGACTTGCAGTATAGCCAATCAGCGCCTGCTCCCAGATAACTTCACGTACACAAGCACAGTGTTATCTATATGAAATACATGAACTAACACCCTCTAGTGGTGAAAAACTGTTAAAATGCAATCTAAAAACAGGTGGCCTTCAAGGTCTAAGAAATTAGCATATGAACCTCCTAGGTTAAGCTTTCAACTAAGAATACCAAAAGAACAAAGCAAAATTGGTGATAAAAGTAAATTGGAAAATTGTTTAAAATTACATGCTCTATCTGAATCATGACAGTTTATTTTGGCCTAGACTGTCCCTTTAAGGGAATACAAGTTTGTGCTATATGTGAATATTAGTTTGTGATTGGTTAGCAAGGGTTCTTTTGTTCTGGGGGGCAGGGAAATTTGTGAAAAGAATAAACCTAAAACAATATACTAATTTGACGAAATAAAGCTGCAGTTTTCATTGCAAAATTATTATTATATATGAAGATTTATAATCATACTAAAAAACATATTTCTCTTAAGTGAATAGACTATAGAATAGCATGGTAGTTGGTGCAAGGGACATACACCGAGATCATTATATCATTATTTCAAACCTTTATTTTCAGGTATCTTAATATTTACGTTGGAGTTCCAGATGTTGAAGAGAGTTTTAATGTCACACGTCCAGTATCTCCTCATGAGGTAAATAAGCAGATTATTGGGGAAACATAAGTATTATTACTTAATTATATAATTTCTTTCATGTAATTGGCAAGAGTCCATGAGCTAGTGACGTATGGGATATACAATCCTACCAAGAGGGGCAAAGTTTCCCAACCCTCAAAATGCCTATAAATACACCCCTCACCACACCCACAATTCAGTTTTACAAACTTTGCCTCCTATGGAGGTGGTGAAGTAAGTTTGTGCTTGATTCTTTTTGTTTTTCTTCTATGATGAGCGCTTCTAAGCATTCTGAAGCCCAATTCCTCTCAAAGTACAGGGTTTGTCAGAGGGATGTGAAGAGAGTATCGCCTATTGATTTTTAATTTTTTTCTCGCCGGAAATCTTTTCAAGGGTTCTCTGTTATCGGTCATAGGGATTCATCTCCTACCTCCCTTTTCAGATCGACGATATACTCTTATACCATTACATCTGCTATATGTGGATGGGTGTCTTTCGGTAAGTATGCTATATGTGGATGGGTGTCTTTCAGTAAGTATGTATCATTATTTAAGACACTCTCAGCTATGGTTGGCGCTTTATGTATTTATATAAAGTTCTAAATATGTGTTTACTTACGTTTGCCATGAGTCAGGTCTATGTATATATTTTCCTTTGCAGTCTAGCAGTTTCACCAATTTGACTTGTTTCTTTAAAAATTTGCGGGGAAATTTAGGCTCGCGAGGGCGCAAAATGCTGTTATTTCCTGCGTCTTAGATGACACCAGGTTGTTTGGCGCGAAGTTGCGTCTGTTATGACGCAAGTTGTCATTTCCGGATATTGGTTGGCGCCAAAAAAAATGTTATACTTCTTTTTGCGTTGTGCGTCAAACTTTTTTTTTTTTTCTCCACTTCCTATATGCTCCTTGCCACCTTTATGCTCAGAGGGCTATGCTATTTGCTTTTTTGCCTATTTTAGCATTTGCATTTTTTCTCATTTCTGAAACTGCTATATGAGGAAATAAGATATTTTGTTGTTAAAATGTTATTTTTTTCTTTTACATTTTACAGGATGTCACAATCTGATCCAGTCTCAGAAGCTGCTGTAGGAACCCTGCTGCCTGAACACAGTTCTACCAAATCTAAGTGTATCTGTTGTAAGCTAGCTGAGATTATATATCCGGCTGTAGTATGTAACAGTTGTCATAAGCTTTTGCATCCAGAAAATGTTTCTATTAGTACTAGTACAGTATCTGTTGTTCCTTTAACATCTAATGTACATGATATCCCTGTTGATATGAAAAAATTATATTGCTGATGCGATACAGAAGGCTAAGTCTGCTATTCCGCCTTCTAATAAACGTAAAAGGTCTTTTTAAAACTTCTCATGATACTGATGAATTTTGTAATGACCGACAACATACTGATATATCCACTTCTGATGAGGATCCCTCTGACTCAGAAGATCCTGCTTCAGACATTGACAAATCAACTTATCTTTTTAAGATTGAGTATATTCGTTCTTTGTTGAAAGACGTATTGATTAATTTGGATATTAAGGAGTCTGGTCCTCTTGATAACACATCCAGTAAATGTTTAAATTCTGTTCATAAACGGAATTTAAACGTGATTACTTCTGAGGTTTTTCCTGTTCCTGATGCTATTTCTGATTTGATTGCTAAGGAATGGTCTAAGCCTGGTGGTACTTTTGTTCTTTCTAGGTTTAAAAGGTTGTATCCTTTGCCAGTGGCTAATTTAGAGTTTTGGGAAAAAGTCCCTAAGGTTGATGGGGCTATTTCTACTCTTGTCAAGCGTACTACTATTCATATGGAAGATAGTACTTTCTTTAAGGATCCTTTATATAGGAAAAATGAATCTTATCTTAAGAAAGCTTATTTACATTCTGGCTTTATTCTCAGACCTGCTATTTCTATGGCTGATGTTGAGGCTGCATCAACTTTTTGTTTGGATAGCTTATCACAGCGGGAAAAAGATTCTGATTTGTCTAGCATTGTCCGTTTGCTTCAATATGCTAATCATTTTCTCTGTGATGCTATTTTTGATATCATTAAGATTTATGTTAAAAATATGTCTTTGGCTATTTTAGCTAGAAGAACTTTATGGCTCAAGTCATGGAATGCTTACATGGTATCTAAATCTAGGTTACTATCTCTATCATTCCAAGGTAATAATTTGTTTGGTTCTCAGTTGGATTCTATTATTTCCACTATTACTGGGGGGAAGGGAGTTTTTTTGCCCCAGGATAAAAAAATCTAAGTGTTAAGCTAGAGCTTCTAATCGGTTTCGTTCCTTTTATCAGAATAGGGAACAGAAAACCACTCCTTCCCCTAAAGACTCTGGCTCCAATTGGAAGCCACCTTTAAATTGGAATAAATCCAAGCCTTTTAAGAAACCAAAGCCAGCCCCCAAAACTGCATGAAGGTGCAGCCCTCAATCCAGTTCTACTGATGGGGGGCAGATTGAAATTATTTCAAGACGTTTGGGCAGGTTCCATTCAGAATCATTGGATTCAGAATATTGTCTCTCAAGGGTATCGAATAGGTTTCAGAATAAGACCTCCTGTGAGAAGGTTTTTTTCTCTCTCACATTCCAACAAATCCTGTGAAAGCTCAGGCCTTTTTGAAGTGTGTTTTAGATATGGAGCTTTCAGGGGTAATTGTACCAGTTCTACTTCTGGAACAGGGTTTGGGTTTTTATTTAAATCTATTCATTGTCCCGAAGAAGGAAAATTTATTCAGACCAGTTCTGGATCTGAAATTTTTGAATCACTTTGTAAGGGTCCCAACTTTCAAGATGGTGACTATAAGGACTATTCTGCCTTTTGTTCAGCAGGGTCATTACATGTCCTCAATAGACTTACAGGATGCATATCTTCACATTCCGATTCATCCAGACCACTATTGGTTTCTGAGATTCTCTTTTCTAGACAAGCATTACCAATTTGTTGCTCTTCCATTTGGCCTAGCGACCGCGCCAAGAATCTTTTCCAAGGTTCTAGGTGCCCTTTTATCTGTAATCAGAGAGCAGGGTATTGCGGTGTTACCTTATTTGGACGATCTCTTGGTACTGGCTCAATCCTTTTCATTTAGCAGAATCTCACACAAATCAACTTGTGGTGTTTCTTCAAAAACATGGTTGGAGGATCAATTTACCAAAGAGTTTAATTCCTCAGACAAGGGTCACCTTTTTAGGTTTCCAGATAGATTCAGTGTCCATGACTCTGTCTTTAACAGACAAGAGACAAATTAAATTTGGTTTCTGCCTGTCGAAACCTTCAGTCTTGATCATTCCCTTCAGTTGCTATGTGGATGGAAGTTTTAGGTCTCATGACTGCAGCTTTGGACGCAATCCCCTTTGCTCGGTTCCATATGAGACCTCTTCAGCTTTGCATGCTGAATCAATGGTGCAGGGATTATACTCGGATATCACAATTGATATGCTTAAATCCCAACAATCAACTCTCTCTGACTTGGTGGTTTAACCATTACCTTATTGTTCAAGGGACCTCCTTTGTTCGTCCTTCCTGGACTGTGATTTCAACAGATGCAAGTCTAACAGTTTGGGGAGCTGTTTACGGGTCTGACAGCACAAGGATTTGGAATCCTCAAGAGGCGAGGTTACCAATCAAAATTTTAGAACTCCGTGCTATTTTCAGGGCTCTTCATGCTTGGCCTCTACTAAAGAGAATCGCTCATTCGTTTTCAGACAGACAATATCACAACTGTGGCATATGTCAATCATCAGGGTGGGACTTGCAGTCCTTTAGCGATGAAAGAAGTATCTCAAATACTTTGTTGGGCAGAATTCAACTCCTGTCTAATTTCTGCAATACATATTCCGGGTGTAAACTATTGGGAAGTGGATTATCTCAGCTGTCAGACTTTACACCCAGGGGAGTGGTCTCTCAATCCAGATCTATTTTGTCAGATTGTACAGATTTGGGGTCTTTCAGAAATAGCTTTCATAGCGCCCCATCTAAACAAGAAACTTCCAAAGGTATCCTTCCAGGGATCCTTAGGCGGAGATGGTAGATGCGTTAGCAGTTCCTTGGCCATACCAACCTGCTTACATCTTTCCGCCCCTAGTTCTTCTTCCAAGGGTGATCTCTAAGATCATAATGGAACAATTGCATGTGTTTCTGATAGCACCAGCATGGCCTCACAGATTTTGATTTGCGGATCTTGTCCGGATGTCAAGTTGCCAACTTTGGCCGCTTCCTGTAAAACCAGACCTTCTGTCTCAAGGGCTGTTTTTCCATCAGGATTTCAAATCGCTAAATTTGAAGGTATGGAAATTGAACGCTTAGTTCTTAGTCATAGAGGTTTCTCTGACTCAGTGATTAATACTATGCTACAGACTCAAGTCTATTTCAAGGAAGATTTATTATTGGGTTTGGAGAACCTATATTTGATGGTGTTCTTCTTATAAATTCTCTTGGCATTCTTTTCGAATTCCTAGAATTTTACAGTTTCTTCAGGATGGTTTGGATAAAGATTTGTCTGCAAGTACTTTGAAGGGACAAATCTCTGCTCTTTCTGTTTTATTTCATAGAACAATTTTTAAGCTTCCTGATATTCACTGTTTTGTTCAGGCTTTGGTTCATATCAAGCCTGTTATTAAATCAATCTCTCCTCCTTGGAGTCTTAATTTGGTTTTGAAGGCTTTGCAGGCTCCTCCTTTTGAGCCTATGCGTTCTTTGGATATTAAACTACTTTCTTGGAAAGTGTTGTTCCTTTTGGCTATTTCTTCAGCTAAAAGAGTTTCTGAATTGTTTGCTCTCTTGTGAGTCTCCTTTTCTGATTTTCCATCAGGATAAGACTGTTTTGCGGACTTAGTTTAAATTTCTTCCTAAGGTTGTGAATTCTAACAACATTAGTAGGGAAATTGTTGTTCCTTCCTTGTGTCCTAATTTTTTTGTGTGGATTTAATTTTTTTTCAGCGGAAATAGCTGTTTTTATTTTATCCCTCCCCCTCTAGTAACTCTTTTGTGGTCTTCCACAGCTTGGGTATTTCTATCCCATACGGCACTAGCTCATGGACTCTTGCCAATTACATGAAGGAAAACCTAATTTATGTAAGAACTTACCTGATAAATTAATTTCTTTCGGAGGCGGAGCTAGCCTGAGAGGAGTACAGACGTGGAGTGAATGAGCTCCTGCATACTTTTGATAATTTTACATTAAAAAGTGGACTATAGTTGATTTACTGATGCTGGCTATCTAAACTGAGACACTGGGTCTTCGGTGGCACTAAAGGATTGGGGACTATATACTCTGTTTTACTTATTTGGAGAACTAGCACAGACGAAACAGTAACCGCTCATCTGCAGCAGCGGAACCCGGAGTTCAAGCAGACAGTCCGACTCCTGCCGACTACAGAAGAGGGGACCGCCTGAAAGTACCGGTGAGTCGGAAGATCACTGAGGGATAAATACCCTAACAGTGGTCACTGCTGGCGAGACGGGGCAAAAGAGCGCGAAACAGCGCCATTGCTCTGTGACGTCACAGTAGCATACCCGGAAGAGACGGAGAGAGCTGGCTCCAACAAGAGACATAGAAAGTAAAAACACACAGCTCAGCTGCTCTCTTAGAGACTGAGAAACTCCCGGTACACACATAATATAAATATCCTGCTGACACTGAGTAAGAGCAAGAGTGTGGGAACATTATAACCGCAAGGTACAAATTATAACACAGGATCTGATCGCAACGATAACCTTAAGACCAATCTGATCACTGCATCATACTATATTGCCTTTGAATAACAGCAGCAATCAATTCTTGAACAAACTCCTATAAAGTAACATCGTACTATCTGACAAACAAAAGAGATTAATAATTAGAGTTGGGAGAGGGAAAGTCTCTGTGTGCTGCTGTGGCGGTTTGACCTATACTGAAAAAAGAAAACAAACGCTGCAGGTGATCCACAATCTAACTGATTCCCAAACAACAGTGTGTTATATAATATAGACAGACTACCCTACTGCACTGCAGGCTGATATTTGCGTAGCACAGGTGATCTGGACCCCAG
Source organism: Bombina bombina (assembly GCF_027579735.1). Classification (NCBI taxonomy): domain Eukaryota; kingdom Metazoa; phylum Chordata; class Amphibia; order Anura; family Bombinatoridae; genus Bombina; species Bombina bombina. Next base: position 1,031,526,888 of record NC_069504.1, on the reverse strand, counting down.
TTGATAACCGGGATATATTACAATATAGGTTCCGGCTAGTGAAGGGGGAATCCCCAAATCCTTACTCTCTAACCTCTGCAGTGACTTTATACACCTTAACACTCTAACCACAAGACAGAGGCATACATTCAACTGCCACTACAAAAGAGTCCTCAAAGTAACGTTCTACAAGCACATTAGAAACACCTTATCCACTCCTTATCCACATTCTAACGTCTGCTCCTATCATTAAGTGGACACTTAAAAGCTCCCCCCAACAATCAGCTATAGCATAGCGGCAGTACTATAGGAGGACCTCCTGTCACCTTCCTCTCCTCCCCCCTTTCCTGCCAGCCCAAAGTGGTGGCAGGTCATACCCCTTGAACCTTTTCCCGAGATCATCCTGTGAGGATAAATACCCTGAGGAGAGGGAGATCACTAATTCATAATATTCTATAACTAACCTTGAAGTCACACTACAACTGAGAAAAGTAACCTACAGCAGACACATCGGGCGCTGAAACACATACTTCTCAGCACTCCCCAGAGTCCGACTACACTTAAACTACCTCCTGATATACTCCTGGGATAATATAACATAGGAGAACAAGAGGAATAAAATGTAAACTACATCCTAAGAAAGGAAAATTTCTAATGGGGGAACCGAAGGAGATCTAAAATAATAAACATAACACTGATATGAGTCATACCATGTTTTAAAGATTGATAAACTTACCTCTTGTTATCCTAAATGATCTGCCTCCTCGAGACAAACAATTAAAACTGAATCTGGGTTTCCACAATCAAAATACAAGTACATACACTGCAAGGCTTTTGATCTGACAAAAAACAGCTACTCCAGAAGATAGCAGATTCATCCCTAGCAGTAAACAATACCACTCTCTTGGCTATATCTGTGATACGTCAAGATGTCCACTAAAAGACTCACAAAGGGAGACAAAACAACCAAAACAACAGCTGTGTCCACATTCTTCAAACCATCTCAGACAGCTAAACACTTGACAGACACAGAAGCAGAGGAGGAGCTGGACGCTGACCATCAACAATCACCACAAGACAAAAGTCCTTTGACAAAAGCTGACCTCAGAAATTTAGTATCTAAACAGGACATTGCAGAGAATTTTGACAGGCTATGGGAGAAAATTGACACTATTCACTCATCTGTGACCAGCAGCCTATCCGAAATCAAATCTGACCTACAAGAGATGGGCAATAGAATTGAAACACTAGAAGATCAAAAAGACTCCATGGTGGAACAAATGGACGTAATGTCCCAAACCATGTCCTCACAACAACAATTATTGGAGGAATTCCAGGATAAAATGGAAGATCTGGAGAACAGGAGTAGGAGGAATAACATTCGACTTAAAGGAGTTCCTGAGGAGGTGGGCCCCACAGAACTCCCACGCTATCTTGCCCAACTCTTCACCCAAATCACAAATTCCCCAGCTGACTATGTTTTCCACTTAGAAAGAGCACACAGGGCACTAAAAGCCAAACCCAAACCAGGCCTGCCCCCAAGAGACATAATAATTAAACTAACTTTCTTCCCAGACAAAGAAAAAATCCTACAAGCCGCAAGGAAAAACCCAACTTATAAACACCAGGGCAACATCATACAATTTTACCAAGACCTCAGTGTCAGAACACTGCAAAGAAGGGGATCCCTACGCCCTCTTACCACAATGCTCAGAAAACACCAGATACCATATAGATGGGGGTTCCCGTTTGCCCTACACATTATTAAAGACTCCAAAACAGTCACACTAAAAGACCCTGAGGATATTCCTGAGATCTGCAACATCCTATCACTGGAGACACCCAGTATCCCAAGCACAACACCAAATCAAGAGAAAAACAAAGGCCAAGACAAACACCCAGATTCTCTAAAATGGCAGAATATCAATTATAAAAAACAAAAAATAAAGGAAACAAGGGGGAAAATCTCCTAGATGGTATCCTGTTTGTGGCATGGATACAGGAACTCAAACTATACTACTTTAGGAGCCTGAGAGTCGGAAAGATGGACTGAGAGAAAAATATCCAGAGATAGCCTTCGTTCACCTTGAAAGCATCTGCAACTACAAATCTTTGGACCTTTCCCACTTGTCACTCAGAGACTCCTGTTAAGTTTCACCACTAGAAAAGTTATCAGTTGTTATGGAAATTTAATTTCCCCCAGGACAAATTAGTATCATACTAGTTTATGTTTACTCTTAGAATGCATAATAGTTTTACTCCTAGGAACCCTTCTGTTGAGGATTCCACAGCACTGTTTGCTATGTTATTAACATTGTTTTTCTTTCCTAGCTTCCCTCCCATCCCCAGTGACGACACAACACTTCCTATCAATTACATTTCAGATCGACTACAACCGGTAATGTCAGGTTTACAACCCGAAGATCCTCAGGTAATAAAAATCTCACTACACCAACCCAAAACAAACACACTGACATGATCCCCAAAATAAAACTAATATCCCATAATGTTAGGGGACTAAATACTAATATAAAAAGACGGATGGCGATGACACAGTACACCTCTTTACATGCCAACATTCTATTTCTCCAGGAGACCCATCTACTTAAAGATAATATCCCAAAGTATTGGGCAAAAAATTTTAATACCCATTTTCACTCAACCACCACATCTAAAAAGCGGGGCACATCCATCCTCATTCATTCTTCACTCAATTTCAAACAGGAAGACACTATCGCAGATACTGAAGGGAGGTACATAATAGTGAAAGGTAGAATTTCAGATACCGAAATTACCCTATGCAATGTTTATGCTCCAAATGAGAATCAGCACAGCTTCTTCCAACAAATTTCAAACTTACTAACACAATGGTCCCACACCAAAATATTTATAGCAGGAGATTTTAACATCACCATGAGACCTATTAACCCGACCGAATCCAGACCCCTAACCAACAAACAAAACAGACATAATCGCATTGTCAAATCAATCCAGGAACACCTACTACCTCATTCCCTCATAGAAACTTGGACAACACTATATGGCTCGACCAACGACACTACATTTTACTCCGCTGCACATAAATCCTACATCAGATTAGATTACATTTATGTAAGTCAGATATTACAACCTTTATTACACAACTCCCAGATACACACTTGCGTATGGTCAGACCACTCGATCCTCACTCTTCAGGTAGAGGGTTTGTGTGACCCAAACAGAAGTAAAACTTGGACCTTTGACAAATCATATATTAGAGACCCCCAAACACATGACAAAGTACTGAGATTACTAACTGAATACTGGCATATAAATATAGATACTGCAACTAATCCAGGGATCACGTGGGCGGCTCATAAAGCAGTCCTAAGGGGGATACTTATTAAGGAAAAAGCGCAGCAGATTAGAAAATATAGACAACAACTAGAACAGTTCTACTCAGAAATTGAGGAATTGGAAAAACGACATAAGTTCAATAAGACAAAAGCCAATGCAAATGCTCTCCACCTAAAAAAAACAGCATTAGCTACACTGCTTCATTCGCAAGCCACCAGAACAATACAACGCCAACAATCACAATATTTTATATTTGCTAATAAGCCTGACAGATTCATGGCACATAAAATCCGAGAACGCTGTAGAGCCTCAGTAATCTCCGCGATTGAAACACCTCATAACACAGTAACCTCACACCCACAAGAAATTGTAGACACCTTCGCAACATATTACGGTGCCCTATATGATGGGGAAAAAGTCCTACACAACAAAGACACTGAAAAACTTACCTCATCCTTCTTCAACCACGACCTATTACAGACTATATCTAAGGAACAGTTAGAATCCCTGAATTCCCCCATATCCACAGTAGAAGTACTAGGGGCTATCAAAGATCTCAAACCGGGAAAAGCGGCGGGCCCAGATGGCTTCCCAGGCGACTATTATAAATTGTTCAAAATAACACTGATTCCACACCTTGTCAAACTATGTAATCATCTCATGGAAGGGGGGGCCATCCCACCTGAGCTCCTGGCAGCAAAAATAGTTGTAATTCCCAAACCAGGGAGAGATCACAAGAAATGCCAAAATTATCGCCCAATATCCCTGATTAACCAAGATCTTAAAATATTTACAAAGATATTGGCAAACAGATTAAAACATATTATACCACACCTAGTCCACCCAGATCAGGTGGGCTTTGTCAAAGGTAGGGAAGCTCCAGACAATATCCGCAAAGTCACCAACTTAATTCAGACCTTAAATGAAACACAGACGCCTTCTCTGCTCTTATCATTAGACGCGGAGAAGGCGTTTGATAGAATTGACTGGAATTATATGTTTGTAGTGATGCATAAAATGGGGTTTGAGGGGGCATTCATTAAGGCATTAAAAGTTATCTATTCCATGCCGGGAGCTCAGGTTTCATCTGCAGGATACAAATCACAACCCTTCCCAATTCGTAATGGGACTAGACAAGGTTGCCCTTTGTCTCCATTACTTTTCGCCCTTTGCATTGAACCTCTGGCCGCCAAAATCCGCTCTCAAGTAGACATCTCGGGAGTTAAGTTAGCTAAAGTGGAACATAAATTGGCTTTGTTTGCGGACGATATTTTATTGACTGTGACTAACCCCTTAGTATCATTACCCAACCTTTACCAAACACTAGCAACCTTCTCTACCATATCGGGATTCAAAATAAACACAGAAAAATGTGAAGCCCTACCCATTGCACTACCACAAATGATTCAGACGCTATTAGAAACTAATTTCAACTTTAAATGGATGAAACATTCATTAAAATACCTTGGAGTTCACCTTCCTTCCTGCCCTTCACATCTATACAAAGTAAATTATATCCCATTGTTCAAACAAATTAAAAAAGATTTATCAAAGTGGAAAACCTATAGATTTTCATGGCTAGGCAGAGTGGCCGCAGTTAAGATGACTATCTTGCCAAGGATCTTGTATCTCTTTAGAACACTCCCTATCCAAATTGTCAAAACAGATATAGACTCATTGCAAAAAGAGATACTAATCTATATAAGAGGAGACAAAACGAACAGGATTGCTAAATCTATCCTGACTAGACACAGGACTCTGGGAGGTATTGGGGTCCCCAATTTAATGGAATATTACCACGCCGCCAGATTAGCACAAGATAGTCTATTACTAAAAAGAAATAAAGAAATTATCTGGCCTACTCTAGAAACAACGCTGGGTGGTTGGGGGGAAACGGATACCATTATTTGGGATCCTGAGAAAGCACAATCCAAACAAGAATCATATAGACCCTACACTACAAACACCACAATAACTACCTGGAAGAAAGCAAAAACCAAATACAATCTTATTCTACAATATTCCTTATACATCCCGATAAAATATATTTTGCCCAGAGAACTCTGGGATCAACTGCAGA